>NW_006408530.1:7186959-7189917 GCF_000296735.1 Chrysochloris asiatica | reverse complement strand
ATAAAGGCATGAAGTGACTGGCTTACAAGCTTTCAAGAGGGACTTTAGTTTAAGAGTATGGGAGGGAAGAAAGAGTCCCCACTGAATTGTTTTCATTTTGTCTATATGGGTCTGTTAAGAGATGGGGATATGATTCATATGATTCAATAGTGAATAATTGTTACCATGACTAATTGTGACTGTCACAATTGTAAAGGTAGAAGTTTTGTAACCAAAACAGGTGAGTGGTTAATCTTACAGTCCAGAAACAGAGGACTCTAGGACCATCAGGGAGAAGAGCACCAGCAGAATGCGGGACCTTATCCAGAGAGGCAGCAAGACGGAGGCAGAGATGGGGACATGGAGAGAGGGAGTGGCTGAGGACTCTAGATTCATGGGAAGAGAGGGACTAGGAGCTGATGGCCAAGAGGCAGACTTGCAGAATGTGCCCTTTAGAGGTGTAAATTATTATATGTGCCTGAGTGTTTTGTTGCTTTTTTAAAAAAAGCTAAAGTGAATAGAGAGAAATACTGTTAACTAATGGAGGGGATTATAATTATTGTAATGAAACAAGGTGTATGATTTGTTGAATGTAAAACTGATGACCTGCCCTGTGAATGTTCACTCAATCCAATGCACAATAAAAACCTTAAAATAAATAAAAGAAATGACAAATACTGCATTTAGTAGGTTTAACATTTTTTCATGAAGTAACCATTCAACAAACATTTACTGAGCAATTTATTATCTACGTGCCAATCTTGTGCTAGGAACATAGAGATGATTCTTTGTATCCCTTTTCTAACCTAATCTTGGCTCAAGGTCAAGGCATAGCTTTCAATGGATTGTTGATGGGATGTTTAAGCATGTATTCTATCTTGGAAACTTTACTTTTATTTATTTTTTTTCAAATCAGTTTTAAAACTCATTTCCATAGTTTGTTAAAAATATAGTGGAATGCATAGAAGAGTATTGTCTTTCCTACTTTGCTCCTAAAGGACTGTTAAAACAAGTTGCCCTCCGAATACAAACGAACGCAAAAGAGAATCCAAGAAAGTCAAATGGATTGCTCCACTCCAGGCAACCAGGGAGACCACACAAGCTTTTGAAATGACCTTGGTGATTGATTAGCAGATAGGCTTTTGTAGATGAAGGTTCCATCCTCTACAGAATTACTCATATAGGTTCTGATGAAACTAATCACATGTAGCTTTTTCTGCTTCTTCATTATGGTGAATTTTATGATACTAACTAATGTATGAGGAAAAATATGTTTAAACTCTGGCATTGATTTCTATATCCATAAATAGACTATTCTAGTACCACCAGTTGGCAGTAGAAGCAACATTAAGAACATCATTATCTAGCTTTTCTTCTGAAGATTGGAGAAAGCTGAACATCTCATTTTCTTTCATGTCAGCTGTGATTCAGGTATGGCAGATATCATTAGCCTCATTGAGGAGCTTGGGCAAGGCAGATATGAGTGGTTTCATGTGGTTCGGCTGTAACAGACTAGGTGTACCCATTGAGGATTCTTCCCAACAGACTACTAATTACCTAATTGACTAGAGCTGAGAGGAGCAGATGCTGGCTGCTGAAGGACTCGGCTTCCCCTTATTTCTCATGGCTAGCATTCTTTTCAGCTATTCAATTCTTTCCCACTCAGAATATGAGGCAAATTGGAAAAGACAGTCATAAAGGCAATATGAAAGCAAAGCTTGGAGAAGTACCACATTTGAACATCTTACCTAAACTGGACCGAGTGTTCGAACGTTCAATTATTGCTCTCTTGCTGGGATTATTTAGGACAGACCTCTTAGCAAGAGAAATGTCAGCAGTCACTCTGGTTATTGATATCCTATGAATAAAAACACAGAACAAGCCAGTAAAAATTTTATGGGGTTCTCCAAGTGATTCATAACCACAGCACTTAATAACCACTTTACATACTACATTGGAACCACAGTGTTACAAACGTTGGCCACAAGTATTTGATACAAGCTCTAGTGAGTATTAAAATACAAGAGCAGAATGGAGGAAGATTTGGCTATTTAACAAAAAGCAACTGCAATAAAAAGCAGCTATCCCTCCTATTTCCTGTCTTGTCTAATTCTCTTTATAATGCAACAATACCAGGAAGGACTCAAAACTATGAATAAATCATGCTCTTTATATGAAGCAGCAATACAATTTCCTCACAATCCACAGCTGATTTGCTCTTAAATAAGACCTTCAGAAACTACAAATGACCTGCCCTGGTTTATAAACATTGATGATCAAATGAGGAAACCTTCACATTGATCAGCAAAGACAATCAACCAGTTGTTGGCTAACTGGCATTCCTTGTGCTCGATAGCTAACTTACTAAATGTAACAGCATTTCTCCAAAAGCCCAGTGTAGTGTTTCATATGTTAGAATGTTAAAAATATGGTTTATTTTCTGTACTTCTTCCTACCACTTGTCTGTTAGTTTGTTGTACAGTGGTGGTTTTTGTGTTGCTGTGAGGCTAGGAGCTATGATACCGGTATTTTAAATAACAGCAGATAAGCCTAATGCAGTTTGTCACTTGATTTCTTGACTGCTGCTTCCAGGAGTGTTAAAGGTGGATTCAAGCAAAATGAAGTGTTAGGCAACTTCAATCTTTTCTCCATTCATCATTATGTTATTTATTGGCCCAGTTGTGAAGATTTTTTTTTTCCTTTACATTGAGGTGTAACCCAAACTGAAGGCTGTAGTCTCTGATCTTTATCATTAAGTATTTTAAATCCTCTTTGCTTTCAGCAAGCAAGGTTGCATCATCTGTATATTGCAGGTTGTTAATGCATCTTCCTCCAATCCTGATGCCACATTCTTCTTCATATAATCCAGCTTCTCAGAATATTTGTTTAAGATGTTCACCATATAGATTGAATGGAGTCTTGGTTTGGCACCATAGGATAAGCACTGGACCTCAAGGTTGGTTTGAACCACAGGGTTGT
>NW_006408530.1:7153928-7186665 GCF_000296735.1 Chrysochloris asiatica | reverse complement strand
TTTTAGCCAAGATCCATCTGATGTAGCAAGGATATTTTAGTTCCACATCCTCTTCTGAATCCAGCTTGAATTCAGCAACCTCCCTGTCAATATACTGCTACAACCAGTTTTAAATTATATTCAGCAAAAGTTTCTTACATGAGGTTAATAATGACAGTTTAATAATTTTCACATTCTACTGGTTCACTTTTCTTTGCTATGGGCACAAATATAGATTTTTCCCAAATGGTTGGCCAAGTAACTGTCTTTAAATTTCTCAATAGCTTCCAGTGCTGACGCAGTTTGTTGAAAGATTTCAATTTGTATTCCATTAATCCCTGAAGTCTTTTTGTTTTTTCATCAATGCCTTCAGTGCAGTTTGGACTTCTTCCTGAGTACCACTGGTTCTTCATAATATGCTACCTCATGAAATGTTTGAGCATCAACCAATTCTATTTGATACAGTGACTCTGTGTATATTCCTTCCATCTTCGTTTGATACTTTATGCATCATTCAATATTTTGCTCATGGAGTACTTCAGTATTGCTAGTTGAAGCTTGAATGTTTTCTTCAGTTCTTTCATCTTGAGAAATTCTGAACATGTTCTCCCCTTCTGGTTATCTAACTCCTGGTCTTTGCACATATCATTCTGTCTTCTAGAGCTATCCTTTGAAACTTTCTGTTCGGTTCTTTTACTTCATTGTTTCTTTCGGTCGCTTTAGCTTCTCTGCATTCAAGAGCAATTTTCAGAGTCTCTTGTGACATCAATTTTAGTCTTTTCTTTTTTTCTTGTCTTTTTAATAATCTTTTGCTTTCTTCATATAAGATGTTGTTGATGTCATCCCACAACTCTTCTGTTTTCAGTCATTAGTGTCTAATGCATCAAAGTTGTTCTTGAGATGATCTCTAAGTTCATGTGGGATACATTCAAGGTAATATCTTGACTCTCATGGACTTGTTTTAATTTTCTTCAGCTTCAGTCTGAACTGGTGTATGAGCAAGTTCTCAGTCTGCTCTTGGTCTTGTTTTGACTGATGATATTGAGTATCTCCACTGTCTATTCCCACAGATGTAGTTAATTGAAATGAAGAAGTCATTGGTCTTGCAAAATTCTATCATGCATTCTCCAGCATCATTTCTATCACCAACGCCATATTTTGCAACTACTGATCCTTCCTCTGTTTCCAACCTTTGCATTCCTATCATCAGTAATAATCACTACCTTTTGATTACATGTTTGATCAGTTTCAGACTAAAGAACTTGGGTAGAATTCTTCATCATCACTGCCTTAAATGGTTGGTTTGTAAATCTGAATGATAGTGGTATTAACTGGTTTTCTTTGTAGGTATTTGGTTATTATCCTATCACAGATAGCACTGTCTTTCAAGATAGGTCTTGAAATGCTCTTTTTGACAATGAATGCAATACCATTCCTCTTCAATTTGCCATTCCTTTCATAACAAACCATATGACTATCTGTTTCAAAATGGTCAATACCAGCCCATGTCAGCTCACTACTGCCTAGGATTGATCTTTATGCATTTAATTTCATTTTTTGAAGACTTTCAATTTTCCTAGATTCACAGTTCACACATTTCACGTCTGATTACTGGATATTTGAAGCTGTATCTTCTCATTTTGAGTTGTGCCTCATTGTTGAAGTGAAGGTCCCATAAGCTATATTCCATCCACGTCATTAAAGTCAACTCTACTTTGAGGAGGCAATTCTTTTCCAGTCATGTTTTGAGTGCCTTCCAACCTGACAGATGAGTGGTGGCATTATATGTTAAACAGTGTAAAGCAGTCTGCTGAGCACCAGGTCAGTGTTTGTTAACTGACTCCACAATCCTCCTCTTACAACTGTAGTTTTCTTCATTAGCAACTTCAAGTCCCTGGAGAAGAGTCAAATTATCAGGCACAGATGCATAGTCAATCTTGGCTATCCTTTGAAAGATAGTATTTAAATCATGTAGGGAGCAGGCAAACCCCCACATCTCAGCTGCCATTGCTTTGAGACATGATCTCTCATAGGCGATCTTCATGGTTATGGCTTCTTTTCTTCACAGAAAGGGATTTGTTAATTTTTCTTTTCTTATTTTCAAGAATGAAATTACTGGATACAAACAGAGATACATGACTGGAGACAAGTAGGGTGGTTTAAGAACAAGATTCAGCTTTCTACAATAATGAGTTTTGGAGGGTCCAAAGATCCTATTCTGCTTAAGTGAAAATCAAATTTCCTCATGTTATATAAACCAAATAATGACGCTTGGTTTTTAGAATTTGAAGGGATCATCAACAAATGAATACTCTTATTTTTTCTAAGTTAAAAAAGCACTTTACAAGGCCATTTTAAAACACAACCAAAGACCTACAAAAATAAGAAAATCCACAGAAAAGATTTAGACAATAAAGGGTTTTGTTTTCTTGTTTTATTTGCTAATAAAATACAAATTAATTTGTTAATACAAGTGATTTGTTAATAAAAATACATATACATAGAAAATTGCTCATAAAACAGAAAGCCCTAGAAAATGTTCAGTAAGACAAAGCACGAGTTTCTTTTTTATAAGCAAAGATGGCTACTATGATCAAAATCAGACCTCAAACCAAGTCTCTTTTTCCATTAGCGGCTCCCCAACAGTTGAATTACTATATTTGCCATTGAATGCTATCTAAATTATATGAGGGGACTTCAAAATTTTTGTGGGAAAATTCTATTATATTTTAATTCAATTTTTCATGAACTCTATGACATCCCCTCATGAACTTTTTTTCTATTGATTTCCTTTCTCTTTCTTTCCTTGCTTCATTCATATCCCCAGTGTCTTTCAGCACGTGCATGAAACCCCTGCTTGGTACACAACTCTAAAAAGTCCCAATGTAAACCTTTCCTGACAGTGTTTGTAGTTACTAGCTGGTAGGTGAACCTCTAGTAAGATGTAGCACCACAACAGTCTGGAGTACGAGGGGGCTACAAAAATTTCATAGAAAAATTCCTTGGCTTTTAATCCATTTTCCCATGAACTTTTGAAACACCTTCATAGTAGCAGATAACACTCAAAATGAGAAAAATTTTTCTCTAAATCTAAATAAATTGGAACCTCAAGATTTTCGTGCACTTTGGGATTAATCATAATCACTGCTGTCCAATACCCACTCTGGTAGTTTTTTATGGAAAGAGATTACTTTTAGTTACGACATATTCTTTTAAAAGTAATTAGTGTTTCTATGTTGATAACAGAAGTCTTGGTGTGGCGATAAGATAAGCTCTGATCCACAAGGTCAGTTTGAACTGCAACGTCAGCAGGTCAAGCTTACCAGCCACTCCTTGGAAACTCTATACAGAGTTGCTATGAGTCAGTACCCATTCGACGGTACTCAACAACAACAAACACATGTTGGTAACAAAACAGCTATAAGATCCTTCTATACTCTAGCTGTGTTACATTTAATATGCATCACTGTTTTTACTGTAATTTTTTAAAAACTCCTATTATTCATAGGGAAAAGTGCCAGAGCAGTACAGTGTCAATAGAACAGGGTTGGAAAAAATAGGGAGACCTGAGTACCCTTCCTGGATCATTCTCTTGCTGTTGCATGATTATGGAAGTGTCATTGGACAAGTCAAGCCATCTCTTTGAGCCTTAGTTTTTTAATCAATAAAATGGAGCTAATGGCTTTGCTTTTTGAAGTTTCTTCATAACAGTCAGATAGCACTTAGTGTGAATGTAGTAATTTCTGAGACTATCTTATAGAATTGTCCTTAGGAACAAACATGATAATATATAAAAAGGCTCTCTTAAATAATTATTCAAGGCCTTTTTATTGATAGGCACATAAAATATATACAAGATAGGAAATCATTAGAGATTTAAAGATGTGGAAAACACAATTTCCTTCTGTCCTACGCTAGAAAGTTAGCAGTCTAGCATGCGAATAGTCTTCCATTTCCAGAGTCCTTGGAATATCTACATATTTTGAGGGTGGAAGAATCAGGTAAGATATGCTGTAATCAAAACCTGAACAATTTATAGATGTTTGATATTGTGAGCAAGTATAAATTGCTACCACTTGATTTTTTTTGCTTATGGATGCAGTTGCTTGGAATTCCAACTGCAATGGAAGATTCTTCACATCAAGGAACACGCTTACCTCCTCAGTGTACTGGGTTGATGTTGTTGTTGTTGTTGTTATGTGCGTGAAGTCAGTTCCGACTCATAGCAACCCTATACAGGGTTTCTGAGGCTGTAAATCTTTACGGGAGCAAAAAGCCTCATCTTTCTCCCTCGGAACAGCTGGTAGTTTCGAACTGCTGACCTTGCGGTTTGCAGCACGATTCGTAACTATTAAGTTACCAGAGCTCCTTACTGGGTTGATAGGGACAGCAATTTAGGCATTGGCTATCAAAAATAGTGGTGGTTGGCTATAAAAGCATGAAGTGCTTGGCTTACAAACTTGCATGGGTGTGCTTGATTTCAGAATGAGAGGTAAGTTAGAATTCCCACTGAGTTGTTTTCTTCTTTTCCAGATGGGTCTGATAAAGAAGGAGTGAGAGATGATGATGATAGGATTTGTGTGTGTGTGTGTGTGTGAAGCAGAGTTTCAGATTTTATTAAGCAGGCTGGCTCAGAGGAGCTAGCTTCTCTAGGTTCTAAGCTGATGATGATAGGATTTTATAATTCAATTGTGAGTAAGTGTTAGCAGGATTAACTGTGATTGTCAAAATTGTAATTGTAGAATATGTGTAACTAAAAGTTAATCTTTCATTTCAGGAACAGATGATTCTAGGACCATCAAGAGGAAGAGCATGAGTGGAGTGTGAGATCTCTACCTAGTAAAGCAGCGACAGCAGAGATGGCAGCATGGGGAGACAGAGCAGCTCTGGGTTCTCTGCCTGTGGATTGAGTGAGTAAGACTGTGTGCTTGTGAGCAGGAGGCTGGTTTGGAGAATGTGACCTTTGGACATTTAAATAAATCTATATATATTTTGTTTTGTATGTGTTTATCAAATATTTTTGCTTTGTTCATGTGGAAATATAAGATGTAAATGGGGAACCACAGGGAGGAAGTGGGATAACTGTTGTTGCAGGGAGGGGATTGTAATCATTGAGATGAAGCAAAGTATAATCTTTGTTGGATGTAGAGTTGATGATCTTATCTGTAAATCTTCACTCAATTCACAATAAAATATTTTAAAACATAAAACACTGATCATTTAAATCTAACCTTAAATTATTCAATTAATCATCTCTAGTGTTTGAGTCTGCATTTGGATAAAGACTAGTAGGAGGAGATGATAGAATAATATTGACTCCAAAACAGAAGATGCTTCTTCTTTGTCCATTTGATGATCATAATTCTTTTCACCCTTATGTGGTACTGATTTGTAATAATATCAATCCTTTCCATTTCCTCTTAAAACTGTATATATTCTCCCTCTTGTCTCTCAAATTCTTTCTTAAAACCTCTTTTTCATGTGTTTTGTGGCTAATAGTTTCTTATAGCTTAAGATAGTATCTGTATAGGTTATATGATGTTTATCTAGGATTCTGGGACATGATCTGTCAGTTACAAAGTGTCCAATAACTATGATGGAGCCGATCTGATCCAGTTGTCAAAAAACCTAAAATAACAACTGTGTTGGGATGGGAAATGATTAGCACAGGTGAACATATTGCAATTGGTTTGAGAGTTTGTTGTTAAGTCTATGAAGGGCAGATTCAATCTTAGCTGAATACACCCCACCTGAAAGGATGATCGCCAGTGAGACTCTGAAGTGTGAAATGAAGAGGAATGTTCCACAGCATTGTATGTCACCGTGTCCTTGCCATCCTGGTACCATTGTAGCAGGTAATCAGGCAGAGTCTATGGTTCTGCACACAGGAATCATCACTACATGTGAATACCCAAGTGTACAGGGAGCCCTTGCAACTTTTTAGTATTATACTTTTCATTGTCTTACATAGAGTAGTGGTTACGAATCGGGCTGCGAACCTTAAGGTCAGTGGTTCGAAACTACCAGCCGCTCCGCGGGAGAAAGATGAGGCTTTCTACTCCCGTAAAGATTTACATCCTCGGAAACCCTGTACAGGGTCGCTATGGGTCGGAAGCGACTCGATGGCATTTAACAACAACAACAACATGTTTTTTTTAAAAAACAATAAGGCCTCACAATAGTAGCTATTTACAATATCATATAGTAAGTAGCCCTAATCCAACTGAAATAATTTCTAAGGTACCAGGTAAAGTCAGTATATAATTCTATGAAGAAAACTGATAAGATTTTAATTCAATTTGTTATATTATCTTCTAACAAAGATCTGAAAAGGAATATTGAAGAAAGCTTCTTAGCCAACAGATCCTTTCTTTAGTCCTTTTAAAAAAGAACAAAACTTTCTACAGACTAATTCGTGTTTCATGACCATAGCCAATAAAACATGCAGTAGATTTCCATTAGAACATGTTGCTTATTCTGTATCATCACTTTGCTCAAATCCTTTGTGCAAGTGATCTCTTGAATGGTTTTATGAGTATGTTGTGCTTTCCCTTTTTATTCATTGGTAAAACATAACCAGTCCTCATCTTTTTTGTTTTGAAAATAAATGTGCTATAATTTACTCTGTTAGCGTAGTAGTTACGAGTCAGGCTGCAAACCTCAAGGTCAACAGTTTGAAACTACCAGCTGCTTCACAGGAGAAAGATGAGGCTATCTGCTCCCATAAAGATTTACAGCCTCAGAAACCCTGTACAGGGTCGCTATGCGTCGGAACCTATGCCACAGCACATAACCACCACCACCATTTACTTAAATATAACTGATTCAACAATACATTTTAAAATCAGAAATTATATTAGAAAATGATGGATTTTAGTTTTTCAAATGTAGAATCCTGAATTTTAAAATGTTCTTTTTTTAAAAAAATCTAGAACAATATTGTTTTTCAGTACTTTGGCTATACTTTCTAGTTTGTAAAGTAGTGTCTGGGGTCTTAAAAGTTTGCAAGTGGATATGCAAAGTATAATTGGTCTCCATTCATGATTTTGAGAGACATGGACAGATGTAATTTCTTTTTTTGGTGATATGACAGTTGATTGTGAGTTGCCCTTTCATCTCCCCACCCTCAGAACGGCTCTATCATATTTTCAATCACCTTATATGCATGTGAAAGCTGAACAATGAGTAAGGAAGACTGAAGAATTGATGCCTTTGAGTTATGGTGTTGGAGGGTAGTGTGGTGGTTACGAATCAGGCTGTGAACCTTAAGGTCAGCGGTTCGAAACTACCAGCTGCTCCGCGGGAGAAAGATCAGGCTTTCTACTCCCGTAAAGATTTACACCCTCGGAAACCCTGTATGGGGTCGCTATGGGTCGAAACCGACTCGACGGCACTTAACAACAACAACAACAACAGTAGAAAAATGAACAAATCTGTACTGGATGAAATATAGCAAGAATGTTCCTTGGAAGGATTGGTCAGACTTTATTTCATGTACTTTGGGCATGTTATCAGGAAGGACCAGTCCCTGGAGAAGGGTCTTGAGGAAAGGGTCAGGGAAAAGGAGGAAGACCCTCAAGGCGATGGACTTACATAGCGACTGTAACAATAGCACTGACTGTGAGGATGGTGCAAGAAAAGGCATTGTGGTAAATAGGGTCACTGTGAGTTCAAACCAACTCTATGGCACCTAACAATAACTACAACACTGCAACAAATTTTTACAGCACAAAATGTAAGGCCGTTCTTCATGCAGAAGACATGTCATAGTCATTGTGAAGCTACCAGCAAAAATTTTCTTCCTTATCAAAATCTTTCTGCTGTACGGGCCTCTCACTATTTAAGTACTCTTTCATCACCACTGTTAAGATCTACCTTTCCTCCAACTCCACTGTACATCAGATCTCCCCAGGGTTACATTTTTTTTTTCTCCAACTATCCCTTCTGCTCTTGCTGGATTCTTCCTCACATTGGTAGATCCTCTGCCATATCTTCAGACTCTATGGGATGTTTGGCATTGGAACTCTAATTTTAATTCTATTAAAACCATCTTGTGTGTACATTGTGTAAGTGCTTAAAGCAGACATTTCTAGCTGATTTGAGACAAATATCTGCTGCTATAGTGAAACATATTTCCTCTTTCTGGGCTTCAGTTCAGGAAGAACATTTTCTTCATTCTTTAAGATAGTAATTAAGTCACACACTTTCTCTTTGCCAAATTTTCATAATACCTTTCTTCTTTCTCATAGGTTCTACCTTTCAAAGATTTCATTATATTGTTATTTATAAGTATGTTTTGAGAGAGTGAAGAATCTAGAACAAATTTAAGCTATGTTACAGGACAGAACCTGTTCAGATCAAGGGCTGTTATTGGACCATGGGATGAGGCACTGCTCAAAACTGATTAAGAGTAAAGGACTAATAACACACTCAAGTGGGTCTTAAAGAGGGTGAAAACTCCAAGCATAACTGAAGCAAATATACATCTAAAACCAAAAACACAAAAGACTCAATGCATAGTGTTGTCATTTGTTTTTGTGTGTCATTGAGTCAGTTCTGACTCATAGAGACCCTGTATAGGGTTTCTGAGAGCACTGGTGAGTTTGAACTGTCAACTCTGCAGTTAGCAGACCAGTGCATATTTTTGTTGCTGCTGTTAAGTGCCGCCATGTCGGTTCTGGCTCATAGCGACCCTGGACAGGGTTTCTGAGGAGTGGCTGGTGGGACTGAACTGCCGACCTTGAGGTTCAAACTGACCTTTCAGTCTAGTGAATTATCCTACAGTGCCGAACCAGTGCATATAAACTGCCTTTAATCCATGAAAAACTGCAAGGGCGTATGGGCTACAGGTCAGGACCAAGACCAATACTATTAGGTTAAGAAATCAGATTTCAGCTGTTTCATTGTTACATTTCTTAAGTGGTATATTCCCTTTAGCCAGACGTTTTCAAACAGGAGCAGGCAGTTCATCTCATTGCAATATTGGAGAAGGGAAACCAGATGAAAAGAAATTTTAAGTTTCCTTCCAATGTCAATGTTTTAGTATTGAGGATTTCTTACTTTTTTTCTTTGAAATGACTTCCTTCTCTGCATATTCTTTAATGGGAAAGTGGAAGGGGATAGATATATTAAGCTCTTTGTGTCTACTAGATGAAAGAGGCAAAGACTGTTAATTGTTTAAAAATATTCATTTCCTCTTCCTACTGAGTACATTTCCCAATCTCCTTTGTAATTAGAGGTAGCCACATGACACATTTGTAGCCATAGAAATCTGAGAAATGATGTGTGCCATTTCCAGTCCTGGTACACACCTGCTCCCTACACACTGACTACAGAGATCATACTAAAGGCTGAGGGGCCCAAATGACACAGGAACAAATTTCCAGCCTTCATTCCATTCCACCTTCCCCCAAAGTCCAGGAACACTTGCTGTGCGCTTTTAAATGAGCAACAAGAAGCTTCATTGTGCTTGGGCCATTATTACACTTTTGGGTGTTTTTTTTTTTTAATGGCTTATAATGGCAATAAAGCATTTTGATTTCTTGAAGCAAAACTTCAATTATTATAGTGAAAATCTCAATTCATTTTATTTGTATATAGGCTCAGAAATTAATAAACATTTCAAACATAATTATCCAGAAGGTTTCCCTCTGCACACATACGTCCAATTTGCACTTAAAGCATTATATTTGTTAAAATCTATTTGAAGATTAAATTTTAAAAAATATTTAGCTCACTTAAAAGGGGTAAATATGATGCATTTACCCATATTTCTCAGTACATACTATTCAATCGTCTTTATTTCTGATAAATCTTCAGGTTGTTATTGTTAAGTCAGTTCCTACTGATAAGGATCCTGGTTACGCCTCTGAGGCTGTATACCTTTGCAGGAGCAGAAGTCCTCCTCTTTTTCCTTCAGAGTGGCTGGTGGGCTTGAGCCACTGGTTCACAGTCCAGTACTTACTGCACAGAGCCACCATGCTCCCCAAATCTTCAGGTAGTCTCATGTAATTATTTTTACATGGAGTGCATTGTGCCTTTTGAAGACTTTAGTATTTAGTACTGATTAAATCTAGACTTTGTACTATTTCTCTGCAAAATACAGAAACTACAGATTTTTTAAAAAATCAAATGTAATGATAAAGTCCTGCTGTGGCACTATAGGATCAGCACTGGACTGCTAACCACATGGCCATCAGTTCAAACCCACCAGCTGCTCCTTGGATGCCTTATACAAGGTCATAATGAGTTGGAATAGACTCAATAGCACATATGCATGATAAAATTATTTGATGGTTAAAGACTGAGTCATATTGATGATAGATCACAGTAGAATATATATAAAATAGGCTAATAAACTAACAAGATTACTTAGAATAAAACATTTCACACTAAGCATCCAAATAAGTGCTACTGGGAAGGTTATGCTGACAAGATTTCTTAGACTCTTCTTTTGAAAGAAATTTAGTACATTATGTTTATATCTTTATATAACACACATACACACATGTACAATTCCCAAATGATATCACCAGTTTGAATAACCAGCCACCATATTCATCAGAAATATCCTAGATTTTAATTAATATTCTCCATAAAAACCAGTTGCATTTTAATTCATTAATATAATGCATAAGAAAATAAAAATTCAAGACAAACACATATACAAATGAATTCTTTTTCCTTCTCAAGATCATTTTCCTATGGATTCAGTTCTATATTTCATATTTTCATAGCTATTACATTTTATTCTTCCCTAAACATGGAGTTAACCTTTCATTAGAAAATTTCTGTAATCCTAGAGCTACAGATCCGCAAGTCAATCTATTAGAAATGTTCAGCTATAGGAAAATAAAAATACGAAAACAACTATTTGTCTCACCTCCCATCAAACCTGTGCTTCAGGAAATCAAAGAGGGCTTTCTGCATCATGTCTGTTACCTTTGCAGAGGTGAGAAAAAAAGAATGAGGCAAACACACGCAGAGAGAGAAAGAAGTCAAAGTGAAAGAAGTGGAAGGGAAGGCCACTAAGACTGGGCCCAACTCTTACTGCAGCCATCCAGACCCTAGAGACAGGTTACTGGGGAAGGTATTTGTCCTTTTTAACCTCTTGTAGTTACTCATTCCCCCCATTTTGTTCTCCTCCAGAATACTGAGGAATGAACCAGCAGTGTTCCCTAAACCCAAGGTAAACTCTCTTCTCTCTAGACTTAGAAGACAGACTGCTGCCAGTAGACACTTAGATGTGGGTATCCCTGGCCTGAGTTGTACTTGCTTTTATTGAGAAGCAGCCGAAGGCCCAGGCCAGTCCTGAGCCCAACAATCCGTTAGTCTGTATTTTGGAGAAAATTCTCCATTCCCAGGCCTGGATTGTTGTAGACCTCTCTACTGCCAATCCCTCTGAGATTCCCAACTCACAGAGAGAGCCAGAGACATGGAGGCAGAATCTTAGACCTGCCTACTCTAAGTGATTTGTTAATTCACTCAATTAATGCATACTGAGTGCCTGGCATTGTCCTAGCTTAGTGGTTACACTGGAAGTTGCCACCTTCAGCTTTCAACAGTGCCCCCTCACTATTTTCACCTATGCTAACACGAAATCAAAATGGCAATATCTATAGGACATCTAAGTCTTTACACTTCTCCTTGTTATGTAGCATTGTTGAATTAATCTCCAAAGATGTTCACTAACACTTTTAAGGCATGTGAGTATTTTTTGTGTGACCTTTAAAATCAATAAGGAGACAAATAGATGATGGAATGTGCTGTGGTTTTGAGCAGCCTGTAAGGTGAAGTTTGATGGTGCTTATACAAGCTTAATGTTTGCTGCCACATTGTTGAGAACGTTTCTTTGGGTTTATTTCTAATGAGATTGGGAACAACTGAAACACACAAAGTCATTTTCTTTTCATTTCATGTAAGGCAAACCTTTGACCAGACTACCCACTATAATGATTTTGAGGGAGATAGTTCTAAATAATGTAATGCATAGAAGATGAACCAGCATGTAAGAAAGGGAGGAACGAACCAAAGGGCCACATAAGCCCTGTACTGTACCACCCACCTCCATATCCTGGGAGTTGGAACCTATATGTAAACAGATGCTGCATGAGCAAGTGCCTCCTGAGTTCCTGATCAAGAACTGAAGAGTAACAGACTGATATTTGTACCTCATAACCCTTCAGTGACGGCCCCACTAACACCACCGGGCGCATTGATGGCACAACATCGTAAGGAGGAATGTGCTCCGTCTGAAAGAGATGATTCAACATGCATGACAAGGCGAGGATAGGCCCCTCCTCAACAGCCATAACACTCAGAGTTCTCAGGTCAAACATTCAATGATTACAGTCAGTCCCCACTGAGGAGGCTCCGCCCTTATTTTATAATCATTTGACTCACGAAATGAGCATTGCAGGCATGTATATACAGGAACCTAAACACTAGGTTTAAAAAGGAAACACAACTTACCACTTTTTGCTTCTGTTTTGCTAAAAGACAACAATGAGAGCCAAATCAAAATACATAATCTCAGGACATTATAGTACATGATATTAAAATTTGGAAGAATGAACCAATTGGTTCCTGTAATTCTCTGAGTTATTTCTTTTACCCACTCTAGTCAATTTTGAAGGCATATGAAAAAGGAGACAGTTTCCACTCTGTACGCATACTCTTAAATTGTGACTTCTTCATTAGCTATGGGTCATTTCCTTGCTAGACACAGCATGCAATGTGTCAGAACAATTTAGACAAGTGTAATTTGGTAAAAAGAAACAGAATAATAATTTGGGCAAAATTAGTTAACATCCCATTCATTGGTTATATAATTTTTATAATTTTAGTGAACCATTAGATAATTTTGCAGTCCTTTATATGTATGTAAGTTTTATTGGGTTTCCCATTTTCCAAAACATTGGTGTATTCGTTTCTACTATGTTGTTTTTAAATTTCAAATAAATTTATTACCAATTGTTCCTATTATTTCCTGCTCATAATAGTGAAAAGTTGGAATAATCTAAATATATAACAAATGAAGATTGGACAAAATATACTAAATATCAGATTACAGGTGATTTTATGGCCATCCAAACAGGTCCAGTCCATTTGGGGTAAATCTAATGGCCTAATTTAGTTTAAAGGAGCTCTAATAGCATAGTGGTTACAAATCTGGCTGCTAATCTCAAGGTCGGCATTTCAAAACTACCAGTTCTGCGGGAGAAAGATGAGGCTTTCTGTTCCCGTGAAGATTTACAGCCTTGGAAACCCTGTGCAGGGTCACTATGAGTCAGAATAGGCTCCGACTCCAAGGTACTTAACAACAGCAATTTAGTTTAAAGTCCTGTAGGTTAAATGGGATTCATGTGAATAGAGTACCAGATATTCAGAATGGTTTCAATAACAATTCAGTTTCCTGCAGATATTGGCAGCAGCCTGCTGGATTCTTGGACTTGTCATTCTGAATTGGTAATATTGGATGCCTTACTCCACATCAGCTCTGGGCCAGGATGAAAATTAATTTATGGCAGCTAGGGAATGTGGTGGAAAAAAATTCCTGCTTAAATATCTCCATAATTTCCAAGCTCACAACAGATTCCTTATTGTGCCACCACTAACCCTAATTATTAATTTCATAATTTCTCAGTTGTCTGTTGTTCAAATAAAAATGAGGTCCTGTGGGCTGCATACTTCATCCTCTGCTTTTAACCTTTCCAATCTTGATGGATCATCCAGTAATAACATATCCTTAATGGTCACATGGAGATTAAAACAGCTCCTACAACTTTTCTTTCTCTTTTTAGACTAGCCATTACACTTTTCAAGTCTACTGGGTTTTAGGGTACAAAAATGAATTTGTTTTACATTGGTTTACAAAATAGGAAGTTACTGCCTTTAAGGGGTAAGTAATAGTAAAATTACATCATAATGATCTGGGTTTTTAGTACCTATCAAATCAAACTAAATTGATTTAAGAAAACAAATGAGCAATAAATATTAAATGGGAGGATCTGTAAGCCAAGACTTTATATTGCTTCTAAATCAGTAAAAATGTTTTGATTTATGTTAAAAAATTAAGGAAAGACTATATCCCATTAAAAAGAGTTTCACTAAAATCTTCACCTGTTGATGTAGGTGTTGCTCTAAACGTCCCTGATACCATTTCTCCAAGACTTGAAGAAGAATTTCCACTGGATTTCCTAGGATATAGAAAAGCAACTTAAGACTCATTGCCCAGATTCTTTCAAAATAGAACCCGAGTACAAAGTTTTATTTGGACTGAAACTTACTAAATAATTCAAAACATACCAAGCCCTATTATAGAGAAGACTCCAAAACCTGTCCAAGTGCTTTCTTTGACCTCATTTCTCAGAGAAAGGGAGGAAGTAAGTGGGACCTGGAAATACTTTGCAAAAGGATTCTTGCTAGTATTTAATACAGAAAAGAGACACATGAAACACTTTTGAGCTCTCTTTTAGTTGACGCCAGTCACCAACATGCAAGTCAGAATCAAACACGGCTCAAAACAAACAGGACTGGAGGGATCCTTTCTTTGTAAATGAGGATCAGAATGAAGAAGCAACAGTTAAGAAATTGATCACAAAATGTATTCCCAAATGGATGATTATCTGTACTGATCATCTCTTTTGGGCTCTGGATACTTTCCTGGAGTCCACAGGAACCACTGGGATCCCACCTTCCTACTTTTCCAGAGATTCCCTTACCCCCACCCCACACCAGTTCCTTCTCCGTGCTTGAGAATATGGTCCCTCGAGTTAGAAAATCAGATTTTTAACCCTGGTCTTTCCATTTTTTAGTGGTGGAACTTTGGCAAATTAAAAATATTTTTAAGTCTTAGTTCCCATTTATAGATGCAGACAAAAACTGTACTTCACTGGGTTGGTATAAAGATAAGACAAGATGTTTCAGAGCTTCTGGCTTTATTATATGTCTGCACAGTGAGGTTTTAGTTATATATTATTTAGAAATAATAAGAAACAACACTAAAACAACTTTGGCAATAACAATAATAATGTATTTATTATTTCACTCAAAGAATATTTATTGAGTATTCACGGTTTTAGAATCTAGGGTTATAGCAGTGGGGAAAAAAAGACAAAATTCCTTTCCTTATTGAGACATATTTTAGTGAGAGGTAGATAATGTGGTGTGGCACTGTAAAATAAGCACTGGACTGCAAACCACAAGGTTGGCAGTTCAAACCCACCAGATGCTTCTTGGAAACCTGATACAGAGTGTTGAGTCAGAATTGACTCAACAGCACTTAACAACAATTTAACAGTTATTAATGCCAAAAAGATCATGGTGGTGGCTGTGTGCCCTGGAGTCAGTTCTGAGTCATAGTGACCCCGTACAGGGTTTCCGAGGCTGTAAATCTTTACGGGAGCAGAACGCCTCATCTTTCTCCCGTGGAACAGCTGGTAGTTTCGAACTGCTGATCTTGCTGTTAGAAGCCCAATTTGTAACCACTACGCTACCATAGCTCCTTAAAGGGATCATAGAAAAATAGAATTAGAAGACAACTGAATTTTTCCATGAAGTTTTTGAAGTTTTCTGGTATATATTATAAAGAGCCTTGGGGGTACTGTATAATAATCACTGGACTAGTAACCACAAAGTCAGCAGTTCCTTGGGAGAAGATGAGGCTGTCTGCTCCCATAAAGATTTATAGTCTTGAAATCCCTATAAAGGGTCTCTATGAGTTAGAATTGGCTTGATGGCAATGAGTTCAGTATTGGTTGGTATATAGTATTTCTAGTACCATAAAATGCAATGAGAAAACAAAGTCAAGAAAGGGATAGTTAGTAGAGGTAACTAAAAGAGCGAACTTTTAAATGTTGTTGTTGTTAGGTGTCATCGTCAGTGTCAACTCATAGCAAACCTGTATACAACAAAACAAAATACTGCCCAGTCTTGCACCAACCTGTCAAGCATTACTATATTTGAGCCCAATGCTGCTTTTAAATAGGGTGATATTTAATAAAGATTTGAAGCAGACTATGAAATGATCTGGTGACTTGGTGAACATGGTGGCTTTGGTGGATTTGCTGAGGGAACAGATTCTAGGAAGAGAAAACGGCAAGATGCAGGAACATACACGAGTAATTCAAAAGGTATTGTTACTAGGCTTCCAGTTCATATATGAATGGATTTACTCCAAACAAAATGTGTTTAAACATTTTTCTATGATCAGTGGACGGCTGCAGACAAGTTCTCTAAGTAATGCACTTGTCTTAGTCTCCTTAAATTGCCTTCATAAGAATGTTAAATCAAAACAGTGACTTCCAAGGTAATCTGTGTTGCTGTTGTTGTTAGTTGCCATCGAGTTGGTATCGACTCATAGCGACCTTATGCACAGCAGGCCCTGTTAAATTCAATGCAGAGAGGTCTCTTCAGAAGATTATAGTGAAATGTACAAAGAAAAAGTTTTGGGAATTCCAAAACTGTAATTCAACACTTGCCTGTCAGTTTTTCATACTGTGGTGGCTTACGTGTTGCTGTGATGCTAGAAGTTATGCCTTGGGTATTTTAAATACCAGCAGGGTCACCCATGGTGGACAGGTTTCAGTGTAGCTTTCACACTAAGACACACTGAAAAAAAGGAGAGGCAGACCACTTCTGAAGGATTAGCCACTGAAAACCTTCTGAACAGCAATGGAGCATTGACTGATATAGTACTGAAATATGAGTCCCTCAGGTTGGAAGGCAATCAAAATGCAACTGGGAAAGAGGTGCCTCCTCAAGTAGAACTGACCTTAATGGAATGTGCATAAATATGGATGTCTTTCAATCGGTTGTCCAGGTAGCTGTCTTGCAAATTTCCTGGTATAGTTGTATGAGTGGTTCTAGTGTTACTTCAGTTTGTTCAAACATTTTAATTTGTATTCCATCAATTCCTGGAGCCTTATTTTTCCTCAATGCCTTCAGCGCAGCTTGGATGTCTTTCTTCAATACCATTGGTTCTTTTTTTATTGTGAATTAAGTGATAGTTTACATGGGAGAACATTGGTTTTAACACTCATTGGTTCATTCCAATGATTACACTCTTCTCTGTGCATAATCATTCAACAGCATTTGCTTCTATTACCTGTCTTGTTCTTTTTTGGAGGGGGATATACACAAAAACACTAAGGAGCTCTGGTAGCGTAGTGGTTATGAATCGGGCTGCTAACCTCAGGGTCAGTAGTTCAAAACTACCAGTTGTTCTGTGGGAGAAATATGAGGCTTTCTGCTCCCATGAAGATTTACAGTCTTGGAAACCCTGTACAGGGTCGCTATGAGTCAGAACCAACTCCACAGGACACAACCACCACACAAAAACACTCAGGAATATGTAATCATTTAAACAACCAAAGAGCACATTTTGCAAGGCTGCCTCCTGGCGGCCAGCACACAGCCTTTCTCTCCCATGAGTCTAGAGTCCTCATCTCTGCCTCCATCTCTGACTTCTACCTTTACAGTTGTGACAGTCGCAATTAGTCATAACAACTACTCACTATCGAGTCATAAGAATCTTATCTCCATCTCCTTTCACCAGACCCATCTAGACAAGATGAAAACTATTCAGTGGGGATTCTACCTTTTCCCACATATTCTGAAACTAAACTCCCTCTTGAAAACTTGCAAGCCAGTCACTTCGTGCCTTTATAGCCCCCTTGTTTTAGGCAGCTGCAATACCATTGGTTCTTGATCATATGCTAACTCAACATTGGCCATTTGTTTTTGGTACAGTGACTCTGTATTCCTGCCATCATCTTTTGGTGCCTCATGCATCATTCAATATTTTGCCCATAGAATCATTCAGTATTTCAAGTGGAGACTTGAGTTTTTTTCTTCAGTTCTTCCAGTTAAAGAAATGTTGAGTGTATTCTTCCTTTTTAGTTTTCTGAATCCAGGTTTATGTACATTTCATTATAATATTTGATTTTGTCTTCTCAAGCTGCCCTTTGAAATGTTCTGTTCTTTTACTTCAGCATTTTTTCTAGCATTAGCTTCTCTGCATTCAAGAGAAAGTTTCAGAGTCTCTTCTGACATCCATTTTGGTTTTTCCTTTCTTTCTTGTTTTAAAAATGACCTTTTGTTTTCTTCATGTATGATGTTCTTGATGCCATCTCACAACTGTTCTGGTTTTCGGTCATTAGCATCTAAGGCATCAAATCTGTTCTTGAGACAATCTCTATATTCAGGTAGGATAGATTCAAGGTCATATTTTGGCTCTTATGGACTTGTTTTAATTTTCTTCAACTTCAGTCTGAACTTGTATATGAGCAATTGATGGTCTATTCCATTGTTGACCTCTGGTCTTGTTTTTGCTGATGATATTGAGAATCTCCAATTCAAGGTCTCTGCCCATAGATTAAGTCCATTTGAGTTCTGCGTATACCATCTGGTGAGGTCCAGGTATTGTAGTCACCTTTTATGTTGTTTAAAAAAAGGTATTGCAAATAATAAGTCATTGGTGTTGCAGAAATTGATCATGCAATCTCCAATATTGTTTCTATCACCAAGACCATATTTTCCAACTACTATCAAACAGATCTATGATGGAAGAAGTGCAGCCAGAGTGCTCCTTGGAAGCCAGGATCGCCAAACTTTGTCTCTTATACTTCAGACATATCGTCAGTCGCTGGAGAAGGATATCATGTTTGGTAAGGTGGAGGGTCAGAGAAAAAGAGGAAGATCCTCAGCCAGATGGATTGGCAAAGTGGCAGCATTAGTGGGCCCAAGCGTGGCAACAATTGTGAGGTTGGCCCAGGATCAGGCAGTGTTTCGTTCTGTTGTGCATGGGATTGCTATGAGTCAGTACCGACTCAATGGCACCTAACAACAACAACATCCTTCCTCTTTGTTTCCAACTTTCACACCAGTCACCATCAGTGCATCTTGATTGCACGTTTAATCAATTTTTGACTGAAGCACTTGGTAGAATTCTTCAATTTCATCATCACTGGCTTTAGTGTTTCGTGCATAAATTTGAATAATAGTGGTATTATCAGGTCTTCCTTGTAGGTGTATGGATAATTGCAACATATTAAATTCAGTGCTTCAGTGTAGGCTTTAACAATATATGCAGAGTCAGTATGACTCTGATTTTTCTTCTCTTGATCTCTGCTTATATTTCTGGGACCTCTAAATACTGGTACGCTGAGATCTCTGTGGCTACTTTATTAGTTCACTAGAGGTTGTTTCATCATATGCTGGAAGAAGTCTTCATTCCATTACCAGAAACTACAGATGTTGCAAAAAGTCCTGGGTGGGGAAGGTGACACTAGTACTGGGACCAATATTTACCATCGCATTTGTGCCCACTTGATAGAGGATTTCTGAAAGCTCACCAAATGGAGCAAGATGTACGATCAACTCAGTTATTCAATGATTGTTCCAGGAAAAGATGCTCTGTAAGATTCCTATGAAGGAAACTCAGTTCCAAGGATGGTTTACTGAGGCCACAGAAAACAGTTTCAATTGTAGGTTGGTTCTATTTAATTCCAACAATGTTAAAGTTCAGCATGCAAATGGGGTTAATGAAATATCTGAAACCCTTTTGTGTCGATTTCAGAAAGTCTATGTACTCAACAAAGATATTTTGGTTTGAAGCATACATTTTTAACCTGATAAGTAAATTTACAAATACCATCTATTTTTTCTGGCGGGTAGCAGAGGAGAGATTGATTATAGGAAAGAAGAAAGCTTACCCTCCGTGAAAACGTCCTCTTTTTTGTTCTTGCTGAATCCGAATGTTCTCCAATCTGAGTGGACTTGGAATGAAGCCAATCTCACAGCCCTCCTTCACTAGTCTTCCTATCCACCAATCATTATTATATTTCTGGAATGCAGAAATAACACAGCTGTTCATAGTAATTCACTTATCTTCACATTCCATGAGTTAATTTCAGGGACCTAAAAAGCTGAACACTATACATGTCACAGTATATTACTGTTGTTGTTAAATGCTGTCAAGTTGGTTTTGACCTATAGCGACCCTGTAAAGGGGTTCCAAGGAGCAGCTGGTGGGCTTTAACAACCGACCTTGCAGTTCAGTGCATTATCTTGCAGCATCACACCACTACTTCATAGTATGTTATATGTTTATCTAGGTAGATTGTAGGCTAAAATGTTGTTGTTAAGTGTCATGAAGTCAATTCTGATTCGTAGCACCCCTGCATAGGGTTTCTGAGGAGTAGCTGATGGGTTTGAACCACTGAACAAGTGATCAGCAGTCAAGCGCTTATCCTACATCGCCACACTAGAAATCCCATATAGCATTAATGAGACTGCCACCAGGGCTCCTTTCCTAGACCAAAAGCATTCCCCAATAATGTACACAAATCAGTGTAGCTGTTTAAATAAATGAGTGTGTGTGTGTGTGTGTGTGCACGCTTTGGTACAAAAAAGATAGTAGGCTAGATTTCACCTGTGAGCTACAGTTTGGCAACCACTGGGCTAAAGTCAGTTTGCCAACCTCTGGGCTAAAGTCAGGTCCTATCCCTTGGAGTTCTTGGTCCTTGTAAAAGTCCTAACCAGTTCTTTGTTGTTGTTAAATGTCATCGAGTTGGTTAAAATCCATAGTAAACGATAGGGTTTCTGAGAAGCAAGTGGTGAGCTTAAACAGTTGACCTTGCAGATCAAACCAACTTTTCAGTCCAGCACATTAACCCCCAGAGCCCTAAGGACAAATATTTGTTGTTGTTAAGTGCCACTGAGTGACCCTGTATGGGAGTTTCTGAGGAGTAGCTGATGGGTTTGAAATGCCAATCTTGCAGTTCAAATCAGCCTTGCAGCTGAGTGTTTATCCCACAGTGCCACATTAGGACTCTAAGTACAAATATGTATAGGTGTCATTCAAAATCTGGTAGACAAGCTACACATGCCTCAGATACAATACATTCATAGTCTATCATTTGAAAAAATCTTCCAGGTAAACATCCCATGATACTATGTATGGCATAGTCAATGGGGAAGAATCATTAGCTTTCAAACAGAGAGTTTGTAATTTAAGGTTCGTTTTTCTACTTACAGAAAAAGAAGATTACTCTTAAAAAGTCTAAAAACACTGCATATTTGAATGTGGAGTTTCTGAGATAATCTCCATATGGCCTGAAGCCCACCCAATAGGAACTCCAAGATTTCCAATCAAAATAAAGTTCCATGACATGTAAATTCAAGTCCCACAAAGGCTGCAACCAATATGGAGTGAAACTCTGCCAATATGCCTTATTGGATGGGTCAGCAAAATTGCATTTGTAATTCTAGATTTCTGAATCATTCAGCAGAAAGCATTTATTCCAAACCACCTGTCTCTTAACAGTAAGTTTCAGCTAGGTAATTTCTAGAAATCAGATTATCAGTCCTATTGTTTAAACCCTCCAGTGTAGTGGTTAACACTGGGCTGCTAACTGAAAAGCCAGCAGTTCAAACCACCAGTCACTTCAGTAGAAAGATGAAGCAATATGCTTTCATAAAGATTTACAGCCTTGGAAATCCCATGGGACACCTCAACTCTGCCTGATGGGGTTCCTAGGAGTTGGAATTGACTTGATGCAGTGGGGTTGGTTTGGTTTCTAAAGCCTTCAAAGATGATTCTCAAAACGTTCTTTTTGGCTTTATCAGTGTTAGCTAGATAACTTTCTGATGATAAATATAATTTTTTCATAATATAAATATTTTTCAAAGTGTAACAACTGTACATAGTATATTCTGCTTAATTCTGAAGCAAAAGAGAGGTAAACAGTGGAATATATATGTCTATGGCAGTAACACATGGTGAAGGAAGGATGGATAAATAGCATCATCATAGCACGAAATTCTGAGTAATTCTGAACTCATATTATCAAATTCAAAAGAAAAGTATACGGTTTCAGGATTTGGCCTTAGCTTGCACACATCTTATACAGAAGGTGCAAGGTGTGGAATGCCTACGTAGTAAACAATTTGGCCTGTGGTACTCTTCCTGAGGTCAATGAGTGGAAGCTGATCAGACAAAGAAGGACCACCTGGGCACCCAACACGGATTAAGCTTCAGGAGGGTTAATGTAATCTATCCTGGCCTGGCGGAGAGGTCAATAAGGGCCTTGGAAGATGTAGGCTCCCTGGAGATTTTTGGGTGGTGAGAATGAACATCTGCTCTCTGGAGGTACGCACGTCCCCTGGGGACATGAAAGTTTTGAAAGTTCTGAACTGAGAGCCCCTCCAGATTTCTCCATGTGTTGTGTTTGTATCCTTTCACTGACAGATTAAAGATAATTCTTTTCCTGGAGTTTGTGATTTGTTTCAACACATTCCTGAGTCTAAGCAACAGAGAAGGGACCTATACCCATTGACCTAGTGCCATGTGAATGGTGATGAGAGACAGAAGGGGCTAGTACCTCCTCACTTGGCCCCTGCTGAATGGAGATGAAATAGATAGGGATATGCTGGTGGTTAAGGAGCTCTGGTAGCATAGTGGTTACAAATCGGGCTGCGAACCTTAAGGTCAGCAGTTCAGAACTACCAGCTGTTCCGCAGGAGAAAGATGAAGCTTTATGCTCCCGTAAAGATTTACAGCCTTGGAAACCCTGTACAGGGTCGCTATGAGTCAGAACTGACTCCACGGCACACAACAACAACATGCTGGTAGTTGGGGTCTCAACTGATCAGGCAA
Source organism: Chrysochloris asiatica (assembly GCF_000296735.1). NCBI lineage: Eukaryota > Metazoa > Chordata > Mammalia > Afrosoricida > Chrysochloridae > Chrysochloris > Chrysochloris asiatica. The sequence goes on along the minus strand of NW_006408530.1, from coordinate 7,164,026 downwards.
GGGAAGCTGAGGTTTCTATAGTATACAGTTGGTGTGTGGTGTGGGATTTATTATCTGTCACCTATTTGCATCACAGGTGCGTGCTCTCAGCCTCTCTCCCTAAACACTTTTAAAAATAATGCCATTGAGTCAGTTCCTACTCGTAAGACCCTGTATAGGGTTTCCAAGGATCAGCTGGTGAGCTTGAACCATTGACCTTGAGATTGAAACCGATCTTGTGGTCCAGTGCGTCATCCTACAATGCCACACCAGAGTTGATGACTCTGTGTGCTTGATTTTGCACAAGGTATGCACAGAATGTAACATGAGACTAAGCTAAAGAAATGTATGTTGAACAATCTAGGTCTTAGTTTCCCTCCATCTTGTTGCACGTTTTATTTAAGGATAACAAGTTTAAAGATAATATAGGCTTGTTTGGAATTTTAAAAAGCCAAGGTGGTAGTGTGCCTTGGAGTCAGTTTCAACTCATAGTGACCCTGTATAGGGTTTCCGAGACTGTAAGTCTTTACGGGAGCAGAATACAAGGGGACTCTTTAAAACTCTTAGGTGCAAAAAACCACCACCCCCAAAACAAAAAAACTTTGGTGTATAGGTCTGAAATTTAGATTTTACTGTTGTAAGGACAAATTAGACCACGTGCCACAGTTTCCTAGGATTTAAGTTATTATCCGAAATTAAATTAGCCCACTGGGACACTCATTGATTAAATGGTACCAAAATGGTCTTAATGGGCCCCTAGGTGGTACAGGTAACATTCTCTGCTGCTAATGAAAAAATTAGAGGATCAAATCCATCCATAAACACCTTAGAAGAAAGACCTTACGATCTACTTCTGAAAAATCAGGTTTTTGAAAATGAAAGCTCTCTAGAGCACAGTTCTACTCTGATACTTACGGGGTCACACATGAGTCAGAATCAATTCCATGGAAACTTTTTGTTTTTAAGTGATCTTAAAGGACTTCCTGAAATGGTTAATGTAGCTTCCAAAAATGTTTTAACTTAGTTCTGGGAAGCAGAAGCAGCGTGGGGAGACTCTGACTCATTGTGCATGAAAGTCCTTTGAGCTGCTTTAGAGAAAACTGCTATGCAAATTCAAGCGCTTATGTGACAAATCTAATTGTAGCTCTTCTGTAATTAAGCTTTTTCATCGTTGAGACAGTATTTAAAATGGTGAATAAATGGTCTTCTAGGTGATTGTTATTGTAAAATATTGCCATGTCAGTTTGGACTCATAGAGACCTTATATAGGGTTTCCCGAGGAGTGGTTGGTGGGTTCGAACTGCCGAACTCCTAGCAGACCAGTGTTTATCCTACACTGCCATACCAGGACTCCCTCCTAAGTGGCAGATGAGAGGAAAGACTACAGCTTGATTATAGAAATGTGTTCATTTGTGTTGCTGTTCCAAGAGCATATGCCAGCTTTGAGTGAAAGTCACCTAACTGCTCTTCCAATCCTTCTCATTTTCATTTCCCTAAAATGATAAGTGCTTTCTCTTTCTAAGATATCTTCTTATCTGATGTTTCAAGACCTGAAAGCAAATGGCTCTAATTCACATAGGATTCCTAGCTCAACACCATATGCTAAACTGGCAGAATGAAAAAGAGAAAGTCACTGATTAACAAACACAGAGATCAAAAAGCAACCAATATCGATTTGGAGGAAAGCAATAAAATATAAGATTGGCATGTTCGTGTGCATGTAATAAGTAGGGTCTTCTTTTACTTCTTGAAATGCGGCATCTCCTTGGAAATTGCAGGTGTTTGCAAAGTAATGATTATGCCTTGGTCATTTATTATGCGGATGAATCAACTTAACATGCTTCAGGTCAAAGGTCCTTGTTTTCTTGGCAAATGTGGTTCTTGGAAACTACAAACAACTTCTTTGTATAAAGGAAGAGTCTAAAGCTGTCAAATACTGAACTAGCTAAAGGCTTTAATTCTATTAAGGAATAAGTTCTGGTTGATTGTGAAAAGAGTAACAGAATTATTGACAGATTAGTTATAAAGAAAGAACACGCACTAACCTACTGCAGAAGGCAGAATGATATAAACCACTTACGAAGAAAGGGAAGGTGGTAAAGAAAGTCCTTGTTAAAGAGACATTTACAATTGTCAGCAGTTCTTGAAAATAAAAAATCATATCCACTGAGACTAGAGAATTGGAAAAACCTGCATCTTGCAGATAAGGCTACATAAACTATTGAATATGACTGTTTTACCTTTAAGAGCCCAGAACTCAAGTCTTTATATTACTCATCCCCTAATACCTTCTGTTTCCTAGAGTCCTTTGCTCTTTTCTCATTTTTAACACTTTCCTTTAATTATTATACTCTCCAGTGTTGGTTCCAATGCCAAGGTTCACAGGACGCTAGCCCAGATTTCTATCTTGCAGACAAACTGTGTTATCTCTTAGGCCTAGCTCTATGTTGTAGTTAAAAAGCCACATATACATGTATCACATAGCTGAAAATTATAACCTCTTTTCAACATCTGAATTATTTTTGCTTATGAATTTCTCTTCTGGGTCACCCCTAATTATTTCTGCCTGTTTCTCCTAAAAGGAATGTTTCATACCAACCAGAAAAAAAAATCTGGGTGTTAAAAAACACACAAAATATTAATCCACAGAAAAATATAAATGGCTGTTAACTGTAATCTTATATTGTCTTAAGTCTCAGAAAATTAAAAAATATAATTGCATCATTAGTATCTCAAAAATGGCCTACAAGCTTATAGTTTAACAATTTGGCATGATGTTGCTAGGACCACCACATCTTGTGCATTGATGAATCATTCTTGAAACCAACATGGTTCTGATGGCCAATGCTATGTTATTAGTATATCAATAAAACAGCACAATATATGAGAGCAAAGAAGCATTTGGTTAATGCACCCATAGTTTTGTCAATACTTATGGTAATAACTAGTCTGTCAGTCATGTGACTAAACAATGTTAATCAAAGAGAGGCCTATCTCCTCCCAAAATATTGTACTGTATGAAAATAACTGGAAAATCTGCCTGTGATGTATCCAGACTCTTTCTTTCTGTGCATCGATTGAAGATGAGCATTGCAGTTCAGAATAAAAGAAAAAAAAATTCAACATTGAATAGATAGCACTCTCCTTAATAACTAGTTCATACCTATTTATTGTTTCTTACCCTTGTCTCTCCTCAAATCCACTCACCTGGTATCCTTAACTCATCTACCATTAGGAAAGTGGAAACTATCAACTTGATGCTTCCTTTTCCATTACTAATGCCCTGAGCTATCTGTGCCTGCATTCATCTTTTTCCTTCATGTTCCAATGATGAAATGTTCTTCTTCTCATCAAAAGTGTGCTCGGGTCTCCTTTTCTCCAGTCTTCTGCATCCTGTACTCCTCAGGTTTCACCACTTCAGTAGAGCTTTCTCTACACCTTGATCTTCTTCCTCTCTAGCTAGATGGTTTTTTTCCTTGTGCTCCCAGAAATCTCACTCCATGTTTTTAAAAACAGAATTTGTTGTTCTGGGTTGACGCAGTGTACTTGCCTATCTCTCCCACCAGAATCTAAGCTCCAGTCTGCAGAGATGATTGTCTATCTCTGACCCACCAATGCCAAACACAATGTCTGACATAAATAAGACTTCAATATATCTAGCCTAAATAAAGTATTGGATGTCACTATTCTATCTTTCAAGAGCCAGGAACTCAAGCCTTTATATTGCTTAACCCCTCAAACCTTCTGTTTTCCATGGCCCTTTGCACTTTTCTCAGCTTTAACACTTTCCTTTAACTATTATACTCCCCATTGTTGGGTCAATATCAAGTCTCACAGGACTCTAGCCCATATTTCTGTAATTATAAGATACTTTTTAAATGTACCATTCTGAATATGTGACATGCCCATCAAACTCATGTTTCCTGAAACTTGGATCCATAGAACAATGGTTCTACGTCATCCAAGGTGATTAAAAGATGACTAGAGGGTCACACATCTGCCCTGGATCTTTACATCCTCTGTAAAAGTTGGTCATGACCCAATGATACAAATTTATGATAATGCAAACAATGATCTCAGACTTCTAAATCTAAGTGAGAACTAAAGGATTTGGAAGGCACAGCAAATTCAATGAGGTACCACATTGGCAATGTCTCAGGTCTCCTTTCTGTTTAGTTTGGCTCTGAGCTGATTCCAGGCATTGGCTTTTTGGCAGGCTAAGGGATGCAGTGTGTCCTACATTTACCTCTTTAATGTGTAGAAAGTCCTTGGCATCAAAGGAAATGGCTGTGCTTGGAACAGGTACATCCTCGTCCAGGGCACCGCAGTAGCTCACATTCGTCTTCACTGCAAATGCTACAGGCTTGGACTAGAGACCAAACCATGGGATAAGGAATAAGGGAGGGAGAGAGAGGAGGATTTTCATATTGAAATGTAAATCAGTAAGATAATAGTGCCAGGCAATAAGGGAAATCATTTCCCAAAGAAGGATCTCAGATGGGTTTTACATTTTCAGGCAACATCAAGAAATTTGCAGAGATGACCCTGAAAAAAATTCAGTCCTATCAGACTAACAATTTGTTGCTTCTTCTGTGTTATTTTCCAGCACTTCAGATAAAGAATCATGTATTCTGTTTATTTTAAGTGGGAATAAATTCCCCTTGGCATACAGAAAATATGTGCTGAATTATTTTTTTAAATTTATAAAAAAGAAGAGTGAAAGGAGAGGAGATAATAAGTATCCTTTAAATACTTTGAAATCTGAAAACTTGTGGGATCTCACTCAATAAAATACCTTATCTTGTCAGTTAAAAAAAAAGGCTGGTCAGGCTTAAACTGAAAGAACATTCTCTTCCCATATCATCTGTCTAGCTAACACAATTTGGTTGTGAATTTGTTTTTTTTTTAATCCAAACTCCCACCCAGCAACGTCCACGTGGGCTGGGGTACCCTAGCAAGTACTCAGCAAACCACAAGTCTAAGTTAATAGTGCGACTGCCAACATTTGGGGGACTACAGTGACCACAGCAGGCTCTGAAAGACAACTTTTAAACAAAAAGTAGCCACAAAGGATATGCAATGTTTCCCACAGTTCATGGCTACTTTGCTTCTGGCTCATTCACTGTTCCATGGACCATGTCATGAGAGCAGCAGTGAATTAGAACCCTACTTGAGAACTCCACTGTTGTCTTTCTAAGGGCAATGCAAGAACTCCCTTCTAACAACCAAACAGAAATAGTGAAGGTACTGAAGCAAACAAAGATACTTCAATTACCTGAACCCATTGCCTCTTTTTCTCTATAGAAATAGGAAAGGGAAGGAGTTCAAGTCACAATTTTTCTACTAAAAATTAGAAGACTGAATCAATATATCTTAAGAGTGTTATAGATGGGAAGGAAGAAAAACTAGCCGTGACCCATTTTACATTTTGCTATTTTCATAAAATTTCACTTGAAAAATAGTGTCTATGTTTTGTTTTGTTTTGAAAAAGGTGGAAAGATGTAGAATAAGAGATCTCTATGCTAATTTGTTCCTTGTTGCCTCCTGGCCAGAAAGTTCTGAGGAAGTATCTCCCTGTGGAATATCTGAAGGTCTATTTGACAATGGCTGTTATTGCTCATTTGTGCTGTACTTCTCAAAGTTGCTCAAAGTTCCAAACTTCACATTGAACTTGAGTTGGAATATGAAACCAAGAGAAATGTGAAGGGTCCCATGGTGGGGGACAGAAGTGGGGGTGGGTGGGATGTCCATAGAACACCAGTACACTTCCAGCCTTTAAAAAAAAAAAGACTGATGTAGTGGAGAATATTCAGTAAGAACAAATGGAGCAAGGTGGTATCCTAAGAGGCTCTCTGCCCACACATGACAAGCTTAACATGGACCACAATTGCTAAGTTGGAAGATGATTAGTAAATCACCACCAAACCAAACCCAAAGGTCATCATGAAAGGTTGGTGCCTCAAGAAATAAATTCTAGGAATATTATCAACCTCTCTTAGGGGTGAGAGGTGAATGAATGTGGGAGCCTTGCAATCTAGTACCTTACCAGGATGATCCTCAAAGGGTTATTCTCCAGAGAAATCTGAGGCAGAGCAAGCACAGCTGATACCTGCTGAACACCATGCCACTTTGCAACCAAAGGTGGGGAAGAAAGTCACCTTTGCTCTCTCAAGCTGGATGGCTGCTTGCTGCTCTCTCTCCTGCCGAATGGCTTCCCGGTCCTCCTCCAAAGAGACATCGGAGTCAGATGGCCTGCTCGTGTAGGAATCCGCTGAACCCTGCAAAGGGAAATAGAGCAGTGTAAGGGAAGTGAAGTGTAACTTATGTTGTCACCACCACCGTAACAGTACCCTGGGGTGCGTTCCTCTCATTTGCATGGAGTTTGAGACATACACTCTGTGCCTTATTGCAAATATAAATTTAGATGGCAGAATACAGTTAAGCCTCTGAAGGTAGCAATGTTGTAAAGGAAAATATTTTGGCTAAATGAAGTACTAAAAAGTAAAACGCATTGAAAATTATGCAATATTCAGCCTCAATTCTTGTTTTTTTGTTCTGTATATTAAGCCCATATTCATTCGTGGAACGAATAATATATAGAATATTCTGTATATTAAGCCCATATAAATTCATGGAACTTAAATTTCATTCCATTCTCTCTTTTATGTATACATAAAAAGAGGCCCAATCTGTTACAAGAGTTAAGTCCTACCTGTGATTGGGGTTAAAGGTCAATTATTTGCCAAGTTCTGGTGTGGCGCCTTAGGGTAAGTAAGCACTGAGGTCGGTTTGGATGCCAAAGTCAGTGGTCCAAACTTACCAGTCACATCTTGGAAACCCTATACAGGGTTGCTATGAGTCAGCACCAACTTGATGGCACTTAACAACAACAACATTTGCCAAGGCAACTGCAGTTTCAGCCATTCAAATATAGCAGGCTAATTTTTAAGTTGATAATTTTGTATGGCCTGTGAATGATGTTATAAATATCCACATAGCCCTTGGCAGGAAAAAGGTTCCCAACCCCTGGTCTAAGACTTCAACATAGCAAATCAGTAAAATGATTTTATAGTTTCAATGTCAACACTATGGATTTACTGTTAAAACTTCAGTCATTATCCTATAATAACCCACAATTAGTCACTATGGCATCGAGCAGAAAACCAACCTTGAGGATGTAAACAAAGGTGTTCTCAGATGAAGCCTACATCCAGAAGGGCTAACTGAATGATACTGAAGTCCAGCCTAGCAGATGTGGCTGAGGGATAGTAGATGCCTGGCATCACGTGGTGCTCCAGCCATAATGACAGATGGAAACAGAGCAGCTAGTTAAAAAGTAAAACCTCTAAAAACTGAAGTTTGCTTTTGGCTGTTAAAAGAATTTGACCTTTGCAATTTTACTTAAGATGGCATCAGAACTTGTATTTGCATAGATGATGACATTTACAGAGCAGAGGTATTGCTAGGACTGCTGTCCTTGACATGTTTCATAAATCATGTGGAGATTTTGAAAAGTGTAAACCTACCTACACAGCTGAGAATCTGCAACCCAGTGCAAAAAAGAACTCTAAAGGATGAGTGCTGAAATTAGCCTTTTGGAAAAAACATTTAAAACTTAGAAATGTTATGGTTTGTTTGTTTACACATTATTTGTGAATTTGCTACCTGTAAGGAGACCTGGTGTGGTGCTGTATAAGTGCTGGGCCACAAGGTCGGTTTGAACCGTAAGGTCGGCGGTTCAAGGTCACCAGCCATTCCTCGGAAACGCTATATAGTGTCACTATAAGTCAGAACCGATTTGACAGCACTTAACAACAACAACAAGGAGGAGCAACTTTATCTTTGATGAGGACACCATTCTAGCTAGGATGGCATTTCCCATCATTTTCCAGTGTGGATTATTCCTGGAAGTTTAAGATTTATTACTAGATGGTCTTTGATGTGTTTCAGCCCTGGTACTGAGTTCTATCTCTGCAATATCTTCCTGAAAAAACATGCAAGTTACTGGACCACTTCCAAACTCAGTCTCCTCATCTGTAAAATGGGGATAGTGTCTACTTTATAGGGTTACTGAGGATTGTTGTTGTTGTTGTTATGTGCTGTGGAGTAGGTTCCGATTCATAGTGACCCTGTACAGGGTTTCCAGGCTGTAAATCTTTACGGGAGCAGAAAGCCTCATCTTTCTCCCGCGGAACAGCTGGTAGTTTTGAACTGCTGACTGTGAGATTAGCAGCTTTACTAAGGATTAAGTGGAATAAAATACAGTAAATGGCTACTATTTTCCCATAGGCAAGATGTGTTGCAAACCTTCTCTCATAAAAAGCCTGTAGCAGTGGGAGAGCTGCAATTCAAACCTAAGTGATCCATCTTCAGGGCTTGTGGTTTCAAACCTTACAACAGGCTGTGCTTGATGTTAAATAATTTCTCATCTTAGGATCTAACACACAGTACACACACAATAAATGCTCTCTCACCCACTTCTCCTAATGTGGACAGTTCTACACTGATACAAAGACTTAGGAGACTTTCATCATTTTGCAACTCATTCATTATATGGAAACAGGCCATCTTTAAATGAATCAATTTTTCTCACTATACTTATTGCCTACAAAACATACTGTGAATTTGGTAATTCAGTGTGTTCAAGTGCTTTATTGTAGCCCTTTTGGATAATAACCTTTCAGAGGAAAACGCATTTGTCAACCAAATTAAAACCAAATTCCTCTGTGCAAGTCTACTGGGGAAAATATGGAACTACAGAATGAATAGCTGCAGGGTGACTATAAAGCTTCATTCTTTTCTTAGGAAGAAAGCTAATGTGGGAAGAAGACAGAATTATACCCTGAATATGTATATGTAGATTCAAAAGAGGATATTTCTACAAACATATTACTTATGCTACACATATATCCATGAATATTGCAGAACATACAGGGTGTAAAGTTATGAAAACTTCTTAGACACAATCAAATACCATGAGGGAATAAATTGCTGGGTATTGGGGGCACAGGACCGTAGTAGTTTCAGAGGACACCAAGATCAATTAGCATAACATAATCCATAAGAATCATGTGCTACATCCCTTTTTGGTGAGGAGTGACTGGGGTCTTCTAAAGTTCAACCAAGGTTCAATTACTAGTCTTCTTGTCCAGAACAAAGAATAGTGAAGAAAATAAAAAATGCATGTAATCAATTAGTCCAAATGACTAATGAATCATATAAATATTAGCCTCCATGGCCCTGATACCAAAAGAACTAGATAGTGTCCAGTTGCCACTACCAACTGTTCTGAAAGGGATCACATTAGAATGTACTGGATAGAGATGGAAAAACTATGGAACTTAAAATCTTAAAATAAACAAAAAACTGGGCTGATTAGTTGGACAGAAAGTGGTGGAACCACTGAGGTTATGGCCCTTAGTCCCCCTTCAGGCCTAGAACTGAAATCCCCTTGTGGTTCAATTTTCAGCCAAACAACAGACATCTATAAAGTGAAGAATAACACTAGGGAGGTACATGCTCCTTAGAATTATCAACCATTTCAGATCAAAAGGGCAGCACTTATTTAAGGACAAAGTTCAGAACAATTAGGAAAGAAAGAGAAATGAAAACGATAAATACAGGAAGGAAGTGGAATATGTGGTATTACATTGTGAGGATTGTAACCAATGAAATGAAACAAAATGCGGTATGAATTATTGAATAGAAAACTAATTTGCTCCATAAACCACCACCAATTCACAATAAAATGTTAAAAAAAAAAGAAAAAAAAGAAGAGCAATGACAATGTTGTTGTTAGGTACTGTTGAGTTGGTACTGACTCATAGCGACCCTATGCACAACAGAGTGCAACACTGCCTGGTGTTGCACCAACCTCACAATTGTTGTTATGCTTGAGCGCACTGTTGCTACCACTGTGCCAATCCAACTTATTGGGGGACTTCCTCTTTTTTGCTGATCCTCCACTTTACCAAGCATGTTGTCCTTCTCCAGAGATTGGTCCCTTCTGATAATATGTCCAAAGTATAAGAGACGAAGTCTGGCCATCCTGGTGTCTAAGGAGCATTCTGGCTGTACTTCTTCTAAAACGGATCTGTTTGTTCTTTTGATGATCCATGG
>NW_006408530.1:7151252-7153408 GCF_000296735.1 Chrysochloris asiatica | reverse complement strand
ACATCTTTCTTAATTTTAAACCATTCAGTGTTCCCTTGTTCTGTTCTAACAACTGTCACTTGGTCTATGTATAGGTTCCTTATGAGTACAGTTAAGTGTTCTGGAACACTCATTCTTTGCAGTGTTATATTAATATATTTTTTAAAGCTATCCAGAAATAGTTTTAAAAGAATTCTCATAGAATGCATCTGTTGTCTGGTACACCTCTATAAAATCCAGAGAAAGAAAGAAAGGGAAAAATGTTTCTAAAATATACACAGAAACATTTTTGTCTTAATCCTAAGGATTGCTTTGTTGGAAGTGTGATGTGTGTGGTGGATTATGAAAAGGTATTGGACTGGCTGTCGTGAAGATATTCTGGATCATAAAGTGCTTACAATGCAGTATCTGAGGAAGGAGAAATGGTCTTATTTTGATAACATGTGCAGTGGAAACCTAGTGACTACAGTTCACAAGAAAGCAAGCTGTCCACCATAGCGGTGAGTCAAACTACTAAAATATACAATCCACTGTTGACACTAGGAGATGGCTAATTTCCGGAAACTACCTTAACATTTTTTCAAATCCTGGCTTTTCAAATTCAATCATCTCTGAGCACACAGAGAAGTGACTCAAGAACTCCTGCAAATGAACTACATTTTGAATGTGAACAAGATTGTAAGAATTTAAAAATTACTTAATCAGCTCTACTATTGCCAACTGTGTAGAAGCAGAAGCTTCTGTTTACTTCCCCTTTTCTAAGAATATCAGTAGAGGGAAAAATAAAGCACTGTGATACCCATTTTCATAATTACAATCACACATCAACTCTGGGTTTTTCTTGAGTGTCATCTACATTTCTCAGAATATAAAAATCATCGTTGATGTCTCTCAATATCCTGGAAAAGCAGAGATCCAACACCAAGAGCTCTAATAGACAGGTTCTATTTGCCTGGCATACAACTGGTTTCTTGTTTTGATTTCTTTTTGTTTGGTTTTAAATTAACCAGTACGAAGACAGTCCCAGGAAGTCCCAGGACAAAAGAAGAACACGGAAAAGGAAAGGATCTAGGTTATTTGCAGAGGCTCAGAAAAGAGCAAGCAAGCCACAGGGAGGCTGGGAGGAAATGGCTTGGGTTTCAGTGGAGGGAGGATCTGGGAAGTGAAGGAGCAGGCAGGCTCATTAAGACTGTAATAAGGTAGACAGAAATGACCAGCAATAGAAAGGAATAGCAAAATGGCAAGAAGGAAATAATGCTGGATGGTAACAAGACAGATTGAAGATGCAAATTATATAATCCCTGGTCCAAATAGGAAATTGCAGCCCATTGGCTTTTTAATTTTCCAGCATTCTACATCATACAACAGGTGACAAATTTGTTTCTCCACTGAGTTCTCCAAAACCAGGCAGCTATCCTATGCAAGTAGTATTACAGTGGCTAGTTCCTCAAAAGTTCCTAAGCAGATACCTCTGCAAGTCACATCTTGGAATGTCAAGTGAAGTAGTGACTAAATCAGAAAAAATGGAAACAAACAAAAATTGGTGCAAATATATTATGTATGTGTGTGGTAAAAATATATAGACACAGACAAAGAGGAAAAAAGAGCAAAAATAAAAAATAAAAAGCAAGAAATGCCCTGAGCATAGGACCATTATTGTAAAAGATTAAGAAAAAGCACCCACACTAAAAGGGGGAAATTTTGTGTGTGTGTTGGTTACTGGGGCGTATGTGGTGGGGTGAAGGGAGGGAGGGAAAGGTGGAGCACAGGGTAGGGTATAGACAGAGGATAGTTTGGGTGCTGTGTGTATGGGGCCATACACTAGAAGGGGAAGAGGAAAGGAAAAACAATGTGGATGGGAGAATAGCTAAGCACATTTACATGGGCTAAATAGGACAGAGGTAAATAACAATGTAAGCACAACTGTGGAAAAACAGAGCATGGGGATACAAACATTGAGGCATGGTTCGAATGGGTAAAAGTGGGGAAACGATGTTAAGATGCTTGGCTGTCTTTTGAATCTTGGTTTCCCTTACCTCCTATTGTAAAATAGACACTTAAAGGGAAGTGATAGGAATAGCCAGAGATATCACCATAGAAAGCATGTAAATCCGTCTTCAGCCTATAACTGATTGAAATACCTCAAATGGGCTAGAAGTTGCCCATTGAAGGAGGCT
>NW_006408530.1:7148142-7149973 GCF_000296735.1 Chrysochloris asiatica | reverse complement strand
AAGAACACCCACACATGCAGATAATACCCACTTGACCTGGCTTTAATGATTGGATGATCACAGCTCAACTAGAAGAAGAAAGTAGAGGGAAAAAAGAGTATTCTGATATAATTTGATGAACTTGACCTGCACCTATGGATGCAGTAGCTCAAAAGAAGAAAGAAATCTTTACAGCGAGGATCATTCCCACCCCCTCCATACACATAGTAGACAGGGATGGGAAACTTGACATTCGTGACCCGAAATGGGGGGAGGGGCTAAAGGCAAGAAGTGACTGGCTTACAAGCTTTCAAGAGGGAATCTAGATCCAGAGGGTGTGGAGGAAGGTAGAATCTCCACTGAGTAGTATCCAATCTGTCTGGGTGGGGCTGATGAAAGGAGATGGGGATAGGTCTCTTGTGATACAATAGTGAATTGTTATCAGGACTGATTGTGTGGGTTGGAAATGTAAAGGTAGATGTTTTGTAGCAAAAGGTGATTGACTTTGCAGTCTAGGAGTGGAGGTCCCTGGGACCATCAAGGGAGAAGAGCAGAGAGCGGGACCCTATCCAGAGAAGCAGTGACGCCAGAGATGGAGGCTGAGACGGTGACGTGGAGAGATGGAGCAGCTGGGGACTCTAGACCCAGAGAGGGAGAGGGGCTGTGCGCTGATGACCGTGGGGGCAGGCACTGGTTGTTTGATGATGCTTGGAGGGGATTATAACCATGGCAATGAAACGATATACGATAGGATGAATGTAAAACTAATGTTCTCCCATGTAAACTATCACATAATTCACAATAAAACATTTAAAAAAATGCATTAGAACTGGAACAGCATTTGGTAAGTATCGAAACTACTGGGTTTCACAGTTGAATAGTCATGGGTCTCTCATTTACTCACTTAACACCTACCATCTGTCAGGTACCATAAAGGAAGTGAATGCTTAACTTTCCAAGTTATCTGCAAAATGGGAATGAAATCCTCCTTCAGATTTATTTTGGAGAGTGACTAAGATAACATATGCACACCATAATGCACAAGCTTAATTCTGGCACCTATTACCAAGTACTGTTCAAGAGAATGTTTCACCTGAGTGGAAATGCTCTATACTGGTGCTGTCCTTTACAGTACTCATGAGCCATATATATGGCTATGGAACACCTGACGTATGGCCAGGAAGACTAAAGAATTTTTATTTCCTTTCATATAAAGAGTCACTTGTGCCTATTCACTACCATAACGGGCTGACTGTATAGTAATATTTGCTGTTGGCATTGTTTTGGGCCATTGAGTCAGTTACAACTTTTAGTAACCCTATATAGGGTTCCCAAGGAGCAGCTGTAGAGTTTGAACTTCTGATCCTGTGGTTCAAACCAAAATAGACACTCAAAATGTTAGCTTTGCTCCCAGATCACATAGTTGAACATTAATTATTGTGGAAATTTGGTATTGTGTTTCTTTTTGAACATTTTATTGTGAACTGGGTTAAGGTTTACAAAGCAAATCAGTTATTTATTCAATGATTCATACACATTTTGATTCATCTCACTGACTGAAACCCTCACAGTGTAGCATCACATATCCTACTTCCTCCCTATGTTTTCTGTTTCCATTTCTTTCATTCCTAATCATTCTGAACTTTGCCCTGGGATAAATGCTGCCCTTTTGATCTCAAAGGATTGATTCTTCTATAGAGTGCATACTTCTCTAGTGTTACTGTTCTCCTTATAGACCTGTCTACTGTTTGGCTGAAAACTCAGCCACAGGGGTGAGTTCATTTCTATGCCTGAAGGGTGAATAAGGTTCTACCAATCTGTATCCAAACAATAAGCTAATCTTTAAAAAAAA
>NW_006408530.1:7119014-7147157 GCF_000296735.1 Chrysochloris asiatica | reverse complement strand
GCTTGTAGAGTGGAGTGCTTCCGGGCACTTCAGTTGGGGAGCTAGGTATGCTGACTAGCTAGAAGTTTGTGCCTCCAGACTGATGCTATGGTAGAGCCTCAGTCCTGTGAGCATTTATCAGTAGTTGAATGGAACAACTGTGTCCTGAGCAGTTTCTGACTCCAAAGTGCAACCTGTTAACTTCCCTATTAAACCTTATAACTAAGTTTGGTGGTGTCTGAGTTCTTTGTGGCCATTGCAATGAATTAAAGAACCCAGCTGAGTTGACAGTGCTATGAGAGGAATGGTTTGGTTTCACTAATTTTACACTATTTAAGGTTGTCCTGGGAGTCCTGGTGTGGTGCTGTAGGATAAGCAATACACTACTAACCACAAGGTCAGTGGTTCAAACCCACCAACAGCTCCTTGGAAACCCTATACAAGGTCATTATGAGTTGGAATCTACTAGATGGCACCAAACAACAACAATCAGGCTATCCTAAAGCAAAAAGGTCTCCTTCATACCTTTATTTATACAGGCCAGCCCCTATGTTTCTTGCAGATTCTCTTCTTCCTTCTCCTTTACCACCTTCATCAAACATGTCCTTAATTCTTTGCTAAGTCACCAAGTCTGATAAGTTCTAGGCTGTGTATCCAAGTGACTTAGGTCGTATTTGGTACCATGAAGGTACCAAATTAAAGGTAATTAAAGGAATTAAAGATACTCCCCGTCAAAATCAATCTATTTTTGTTCCATGATTCCAAGTTCTTCCCAGGTAGTTAGCTAATTGATCTTGACCAGTGTTATGCTTAGGTGCTGTGGTGTTTCTTGCCAGCAACCCCACTCTCATAACAAGATTTCTAAATAATAGTGTTCTTCAGTGCCTAAACCCAAAGCATTGGATCGCATGTAAATTTCTGTTGCCTTCAGCGGGAAGCATTCTTGAAATTTTGTCTTAAAGATGACAATTTACTCAACTTTTCTCTTAAGTACCTTGTGACTTTTTTTTTTTTTTTTTAATAAATAAGAGGGTCTCAAAACATGTTGGCTACAAAAACAAGACAAGACCTGCTCACTAATCACTACAGGCCACTCCTATTAGAAGATTTAAAAAGTTAAACCCCAGCCACTAAGTTTCATTTTAGACTACAAAGAGCAGTCAGGCTAGCAAAGGCATATAAAAGGGCAGGAAGGGAAGGAAACAGAACGGATGTTTACTGTCCTCTTCTATATGTGAGTCATGAATTTATGGAGTTTATATTATCACAGTAATCCTATGAAGTAGGCTACAATTATCCCCATTCCATTTTACATAGGAACCCTGGTGGCACTGTGGCTTTAGGCATTGGGCTACTAACAGCAGGATCAGTTGTTCAAACAGCTGGTTGTTCAACGCCACCCACTGCTCCTCAGGAGAAAGTTAAGGCTGTCTGCTTCCAGAAAAATAAACATTTTGGAAACCCTGTATGAGTCAAAATTGACTGGATGGCCATGGGGTTTTATTTTTATTTTACAGATGAGACTTCTAAGGCTCAGACAGGCAAGAAGAACACCCTTTCAAATTATTACCATTCTTCTCACAATTTTGGGATAGATGAATCAGTAAACTCTTTTCTTTACTTTAAATCCAACCTATAAAATTTGATATAAACATGTATATTAAAAAGTCAAGCATTTTAGTCACTTTCAGTAAAACAAAACAACAGTATGCAATATTTTGTGTAAGTTGATCATATACCAAAATTTCTCTAATTCAGAAGGATGCATGCAGATAAAGATCAACCTGAATTTAAGAAAGTGAATTGCAGACTGGCTTTGTTTTGTTTTCTTGTCAAGACATGATTGGCTATCTCTAAGTTCATTCACTATCTCTAGATTACCAGCATTTTGACTGTTCAATTTCTTATTCTTTTAGAATAAGAGTTTATTCAGCATTTTTCATTAAGAATAAGATTTTACTCAGCATTTTCATTACTGGTGGAAGATTCTGAGATGCCTTCAAGAGTTTTCTTTTTCTCTTAATGGATAGCTCCTTCGATTATGTTCACACTTGGTCTGTAGAGATAAACTTTAATACATGCTTTATCTGAATTATCTCTTTATTGAAGTCCATATTAATGAGGTACTACTATATGTTCGCACAGACACAGAAACATTGAATGGTTTAAAATTAAGAAAGATGTACGACAGGGTTGTATTCTTTCACCATACTTATTCAACCTGTATGCTGAGCAAATCATCCAAGAAGCTGGGTTATATGAAGAAAAATGTGGCATCAGGATTGGAGGAAGACTCATTAACAACCTGAGATATGCAGATGATACAACCTTGCTTGCTGAAAGTGAAGACGTCTTAAAATATTTACTGATGAAGATCAAAGAGCACAGCCTTCAGTATGGATTGAATCTCATGTAAAGAAACGAAAATCCTCACCACTGAACTAATAAACAACATTCTTATCAACGGAGAAAAAATTGAAGTTGTCAAGGATTTCATTCTTCTTGGATCAACTATCAACACTCATGGAGGTAGTAGTCAAGAAATCAAATGGCGTATTGCATTAGGCAAATCTGCTGCACAAGAACTTTTTAAAGTGTTGAAGAGCAAAGATGTCCACTTGAGGACTAAGGTGCGCCTGACCCAAGCCATGGTATTTTCAATAACCTCATATGCATGTGAAAGCTGGATAGTGAATAAGGAAGACCATAGAAGAATTGATGCTTTTGAGTTATGGTGTTGGATGAGAATATTGAAAATGCCATGGGCTGCCAAAAGAACCAACAGATCTGTGCTGGAAGAAGTGCAGCCAGAGTGCTCCTTGGAGGCCAGGATGGCCAAACTTCGTCTCTCATACTTTGGACATATTGTCAGGAGGGACTAGTCGCTGGAGAAGGATATCATGTTTGGTAGGGTGGAGAGTCAGAGAAAAAGAGGAAGACCCACAGCAAGATGGATTGGTAAAGTGGCAGCATCAATGGGCTCAAGCATGGCAATGATAGTGAGGTTGACGCAGGATTGGGTAGTGTTTCATTCTGCTGTGCATAAGGTCGCTATGAGTCAGTACCAACTCAATGGCACCTAACAACAAATTTTACCAGTGTCCTGGTGTGGTGCTGTAGGCTAATGCACTGGATCGCAAAGTCAGTTTGAGCCTCAAGGTCAGCAGTTCAAATTCACCAGCTGCTCCTTGGAAACCTTATACAGGGTCGCTATGATTCGGAACTGACTTGACGGCACTTAACAACAACAACAACTATATCAGATGGCCCCTAACAACAAAAATATTGAAATTGACTTGATGGCAGTGGGTTTGCTTTTGGCTTGGTACCATAACTATTTTACATAATTTATTTTAAAGATAGTAATATTCAGTTAGAAAGTCTTGCCCACCTTATCCTTCTTGTTGGGTTGACTAGTCTGGCAATCTCTACACCTTTCAGGCAGGTGCTTCTTCAGATTACCAGTCTTAGGAAAGCATTACTGGAGATGTAAAAACAACAGGAGAATTTGTAATTGACCTCAAAAAACACAAGCAAGGAGGTATCAAAAAGGCCTGGATGGAGATGGAGGGAAGTCTGTGTCAGCCATGGACACTCAACCACATCTGGGGAAGGAGAAGTGGAGATGGGGCCAGCAGCAGATTTGCAAGGTAAGTCAACAGTGTTGGTGGCAGTGGGAAGGACTGATTTCTTTTCTATTGGAAGGAATCATAAGCAATTAAAAATGTTTGTGTGTTCAACCAAATACATGGGGTGGAGTCCTGGTGTGGCACTGTAGGATAAACACTGGACAGTTCAAACTCACCATCTGCTCCTTTGAAACCCTGTACAGGGTTGCTATGAGTTGCAACTGACTCAATATCATTTAACAACAGCAAACACATGGGGTAGGAGGAACAAAAGGCAAAGGTTATTTTATGGGGATGCGAGCTAGCAAGAAGTGCTTTGATAATTAGCATATAATGATGTACAAGTATAGAAGAAGTACGAAGTCAGTAGGCACAGTTAGTAATAACTAAAAACCTTCTATAAGACTGAAGAGTAACAAAAGGTGCGAAGCCAAGAGCACAGAACTTTATCTTAATGGCAGGGATGGTGAGTTTGTGGAATTCCCTTTCCTTCTGGGGAAAGAAAAGTGATCACTATCTGGGAGAAGGTGGGTTCATGTAATCAAGTGTTATTTACAGGCTGTGGACACCGCCAGGGGACACTGAACAATCTCACCAGGAGTCAGCCCTGCCAAGTGCATGTGCATGGCTGAGTCCAGCACCGGTACCAGTAAGTGTTAGCCACAGTGCAAGGTCACCATTCAAGGACAATAGCCCAAGCTGCACTAACCTAATTTTAGCACAGACATTACAAAGGAAATGGCAGTATTTGCTCAGGAAATCCTGAATGGGCTGCTGGTAAGTGCTGAAAGTGCAGAGTGGCATACTGATGAGGTACTAAGAATTTTTTTTGTAACTGTAGACTTCCATGAGCCTCCTGGAAAAGTGATTGTCTGAGAAATGCTTCCTTCTTATACTTCTCCACCCCAACCGCCAAAGTGATTTACAAAACAGCCCACAAATATTACTCTCATTTTGTGGGCTACTCTCTTGAGAGTCATATTGTTGTTGTCATTAAGTGCTGTTGAGTCGGTTCCAACTCACAGGGACCCTGTATAGGGTTTTCAAGGAGTGGCTGGTGGGTTTGAACTGCTGACCTTGTGGTCCACTGTTTATTCTACAGCGCTACACCAGGAGATATGGAAATGTGTGTATGAGGGGAAAAGATGTGGTTTTCTGCTCCTGAAAAGATTTATAGCCTAGGGAAACCCTATTCAGGGTCACTACAAATCAAAACTGACTCCACAGCACTTAACAATAACAACAATAGTATGTAAGTTTTCTTTAAAAGTAGCCTTAGGCAATCACTTGTACCTAATAAAAAAAGATGGGAGTGGTAATTTCCCTCTGGCATTTAAAAGGAGGAAGATTGATGCAGTTTATACTATTAGTGAAGAAAGCAAGGAAAGGGCTAGAAACTCTCCTACCATTTATTTCTGTAGCCTCAGGAACTATTTGATGAAAATTATCCTCAAATAATTCTTCAGGATTATGTTTTACTGGATAACGTTTCTGATGAAGCGAGCTCTTCTTTATATTTAAAGGGATTCCTGGTGTCATAATGGCCTAAGTATCTGGCTGCTAACCACAAGGTCAGAGGTTCAAACTCACCAGATGCTCTGCAGGAGAAAAAGTAGGCTGTTTGTTCTTGTACAGTCTTTGGAAACCCTCTGGAATAGCTCTACTCTGTCCTCCGGGGTCCCCATGAGTTTGACTCTACTTGATGGCAGTGGGTTTGGTTTTTGGTTTGGTTCTTTATGTATAAAGGAATCCAGATC
Source organism: Chrysochloris asiatica (assembly GCF_000296735.1). NCBI lineage: Eukaryota > Metazoa > Chordata > Mammalia > Afrosoricida > Chrysochloridae > Chrysochloris > Chrysochloris asiatica. The sequence goes on along the minus strand of NW_006408530.1, from coordinate 7,141,792 downwards.
TATCATCAACTAAGAGTACTTCTATTAGACTCAGCTGCATATAAGGGGGCTTCAAAAAGTTCATGGAGAAATTCCATATTTCCATGAACTTTTTGAAGTTGCCTCATACACAACGGAAGTCAGAGCAGGGCATCTCCTTAATCAGGCAGGTTCAATATGTACCTGCTTTTGCTTTCCTCAGAGTTCTCAGTGCCAAGCTTTGTGTGTCATTGACACTAAAAACTATTCACTGAATAAAAAAGTGACTGGGGTGAGGAAGAGATGCTCAGATGGAGTGCTCAGTAATGCCCAGACTTCACTCTTAATGATTCTATACTTTCTTACTTGGAAAGACAGTCAAAAACAAAAGCAATTTTAACTTGATAAAATGATGTTAGAGCTGATTTGAAAAAATATTCTAAAATTTGTCCAGAATTTTTTTTAAAAAAACAAGAATAAAGTAGTCTTTTAACAGATATTTAAACATATTCTAAATTTACAGAAAAGTAATGGCACAGATTGATGAACTTTATCTGTATATATTGTAAATTAATATATTATATAGGAAACCTTTCAAATCAATGGGGAAAACACAATTATTTAATAAACAGTGTTGGGACACTTGAAAAAAACGGCATCTATGGAAGAAAATAGAAATAGATTCATATTTCATTCTTTATACAAAGACAAATTGCAGATGAAGAGACTTAGATATCACAAACCATGGCTAAAGTTTTAAAATAGTATGCCAAAATGTCCAGGAGCCATGAAAAGAAAAGACTGATAAATTTGACTGTTTGAAAAATTTAAACATTGTTTTAAAATCAAAATGCAATAATCATTCAAAATAAGAGGGGGAAATCATATAAATGGTCTTTGTTTATTGTTCTTCAAATTAAGGAAACTAACAAATTTAAAAGAAAAAATGTACAATCTACCTATCTCTTCGCTCACCAATATGGGAAAGGAATAAAAGTAGTGAGAACACAGAAAAAGGAACAAGAATGGACACTAATTACATGAAAAGATGTTAGGTCTCTTTCCTAAATTAACAACAAAAAATAAAAATGAGAAGATATTACTTTTCACTGATGTGATTAGCAAAGATCAAAGCATTTGACAATACCTAGCATTAAGGGGAAAACTTTCAACAACATGAATTGACACAGTGGCTGCAACGATGAGCTTAATCATAGCAGGTGCAGCACATAATAAAACAACAATGCTTCTGTGTAGTTTAAAATTTTACCTGGAGTATTTTTTAAAATAAAAAATATTATTATATATATTTATGTATGTAGAGACACACATATGTTATCCTGGTATGGGGCTGCAGGATAAACATTGGACCACAAAGTTGGTTTCAACTGCAAATTTAATGACAAGCAGCTATTCCACTTTTAGTTCAAACTCACCAGTTGTTCCTCAAAAACCCTACACAGGGTTGCTATGAGTTGGAACCAACTGGACCACACTTAACAGCAACAACAATAGTACACACATACATATGTGTGTATATAATACCAACAAATATCTCTCTCTATATTTCTAACATAGTTGTGTAGCTTGTAATTACTTGTATTAAACCCAAATAATGGTTATGATATACAACATAAAATGTTAGTAATAATTATAGTATTAAAAACAATAATTGAAACGATTATTTTTTTTAGTAGTACTTATTGTGTCCTATAGTCAGTGTTGTTGTTATTGTTGTCAAGTGCCATGAGGTTGATTCCAACCTATAACAACCTTGCAAAGGGTTTCTGAGGAGCAGCTGGTGAGTTTGAACCACTGACCCTGTGCTCAAGTCAACTTTGCAGTCCAGTGCATTAACTCACAGTGCATTAACTCAGGACTCCTAGTCAGTGTTACTACACCTTTATTAATAGGAATCTTTGGGGGAAAAAAAAGATCCCTGGTAGAAAGTCTGAGGCCCCAACAAAGACAAAGTTAGTTTGAGTTTTCCTCTTTTTAGTCACGAGACTATCTCCTAAATTTGTGAACACTGCAGTTCTTAATCCTTTCGTAACCCATAGGACATAGTTCCCACCTCCATTTTTTGCCTCTGGAATGTAATGGAAGGCAGCTATCCCACTTGTAATGCACATGCCACTTGGTGGGAGTCTGTATAATTGTGTGAATCTGAAAAAATGGGCTCATCCCATCAACCCCAGTACCAGAGACCCCTTAGGAAATATATGTCCCACTAATGCTCCTAATGGGCAGTTACACCCTGTCCTTTGGAGGCCTGGTGTGGTGCTATGGGATAAAGCATTGGACTGCAATGTTGTCTTAACCACAAGGTTGGCAGTGCAAACTCACTAGCCAGCTCCTTGGAAACCCTATACAGGGTTGTTGAGTCGGAACCAACTCAATGACACTTAATAACAATAACAATTCTCCTAACAACGATAAATTGTATGAAGGAATCCTGTCATGGCACTGCAGGATACGCACTGGACTGCTAACTACAAAGTCGGCAGTTCATACCCAGCAGCGGCTCCTAGGGAACTCTATATAGGGTCATTATGAGTTGGAACCAACTCAATGGCACTTAACAATTGTATCAAAATCCGTATCATGTCAAAAAATTATTTTTCATTTCATTCAAAATACCTTTTATTTCTGAAAATACATGGTTTCAATAAAAAAATTCAAAGCAGAAAATACTTTGGTTTCGAAAGGGTTAAGTTAAAAAACAAAATGATGTAACAGTGCAGTAGTTTAAATTTACGTTTGAATGCTATATTTGAATTATAAAATAGTGAGTGGTTTGAGGGATTTGAAAGATATGTTGGGTCCTCTGTACACTGAAAACCTAACCAGTGAATGCTTAACTACTTCTGCTAAGAGCCACACCTGCCCAGTTGGTTCAAAGGAAGAAGGAACCCTCCATCAATTTACTGTTGTTGTTGTGAAGTGCCGTTGAGTCGGTTCCGACCCATAGCGACCCTGTACAGGGTTTCCGAGGCTGTAAATCTTTATGGGAGCAGAAAGCCTCATCTTTCTCCCATGGAGCAGCTGGTAGTTTCGAACTGCTGACCTTCTGGTTTGCAGCCCAATTCGTAACCACTACAATACCAGCAGAATATATACTCCAGGTGACTCCATTCCTTGCAGAATTTCTACTCCTCGTTTGTTCTTTGGGGACTCAATATGAACTACAACACCACTGAATCCTCTCCATCAGCATGCACCAATTCAATTTGGATTTGAAGGTAGTAATCTTCTACCAACTGGTCCAGAAAGAAAGAAGATGAAAATTAGGCTTGCATTTTGGACTCCTGGCTGCTAGTTTTGTTCTCTGTCTAAGAATCTATTAAACTAGCATTTATTCCTAACTCAAAGCTTGGAACTAGGAAATGATGTTTTCATCAGAATAAAACAGCACTTGACAGACATTATCCCTTAAAAACAAACAAACAAACAAAACCTTAAAGAGGTAAAGATAATTATCTGCACTGGAGTAAACAAAGCTTAAAGACACCAAGTCATATATACTCAAGGTCATGCAACCACTGAAGTGTGGAACCAGGCTTCAAGTCCTGGTCTGAGTTTCAAGTCCTTGCTAACAACTATGTTCAGTACAGGTACTGGTAGGTTCTACTGGATAAACTGATCATTGAGGTTAGAAGAATAAACAAAAGAAACAATCTCTCTCTGTCTCCCTCTGTTTTTCTCTCTCTAGACTGAACTAACAATTACAGAGTATGTTATCTTCTCTCCAGTGCATTAATCTTGACTTTTATCCAAAGCTCTTTTGAGGTCTTACAGGATAGTTAGTAGCACCAAGACTTGAATTCCAGGATCCATATCTAAGCAGTAGCATCTCTTAGATCATCTCTAATAGTCCTCTGAGGTCTTTTCTTAAAGATGTCTTCACAGTACCAAGAATTAGGTTATCAAGCACTTGGTGACAGATCATTCACCAATGTTGTTAAGGATGTTATTATTAGCATATAGTCAGTTATTTGTAAGGATATAATTATCCAACTTACAGACTTTCTCTCCCCTTCTTCCAGACCTATCTGATAACTCATTCATGTATCCAAAGTAGTCAGGAATAACATCTGCATATTTTTTATAGCAACTTTTTTGGACCCCCTCCCCTTCAAACTTAGATAATTATTGATTTAAATGAATCTTAGGGTCGGAAAATAGCTCTTGGAGAAATGCTATAATTTATTCTAATTACTTTATCTTTCATTAGAAGATAAACAGAAGTTAAACAATTATAAATATGAGAGCTGGGACAGAATAAGCAGTTGAGAGCAGGGTTTTAAAGCTCAACTACTGAAGCTGGGATCCTAAGCTGTCATTTAACAGATAACTAGTTTAGGACAAGATACTTAAGCTTTCTGTCTTTGGTACATGTTCTGAAAATGAGTGTAGTAGGGGGCTTCAAAATGTTTGTGGGAAAACAGTATTAAAAAATAATTACAATGATCTATGAACTTTTGAAGCCCCCTTGTATTAACTGGACTCATGGAAATGTTCTGAAGGTTACACACTCAGAATGGTGTAAGCACCCTACAGAGGAAGTACAGCCTAAGGTTAGCTAGTACACTGAAGTTTATGGATTTATCAGGTGCTTTATTTCTTGGATCAGGCTAGTTTGCTATTTGCAACTTTTTTGTCAAACAAATGGTTACACATTCAGGTACTAACTGAAAATTTGTTAGTTACAACTCACTAGAGGCGCCTGGATAGAAATGTCTGGTGGCCTGTCTCCAAAAGGTCACAGCAATAATGACCTTATAGAGCATCATTCTACATGGAATCACACAGGGTCACCATGAGTCAGCATCAAATTGATGACAACTGGTTGCTGGCTAAAGAATGAATAAGGATGTAAAGCTCAAGTGAATCAGGATGAATAGGAATTATATGTTCCTGTATAAACTTTGACTGGGGCCATTAAACATATTGGCTAAATTTAGGAAATCAGGTCACCTCTGTTCCTCTGTGCTCTTTTCTGCAGGTAAAAGCTGTGTTTACTCAGGGATGATGGTGTCTTTGACAGCAGCTAACACTGCTACATAACCTTGGTATGTGAGGTGGATGCTCTTCACCCATTCTCCACCCACTTTCCACTCTGAACTGTGTGGCACCTCTGAGCTACATACACTCTCTGTAGCAGGGACTCCTGCAAGCTGGCCTTTTCTCTTGATGATTTCAGAACCCATTTCAAGATGGCCAGAGTTAGGGCCTGTTACCAGTCACGGAGCACATCCATGTCCTCTGCTAACCTACACAGGTCCTGGGTCTTAGGGCCAGTCCTCAAAATAAAAACAGCCAATTCAACAAAATTGTTTAGAATCTGAAATGCGTTCAACCACCTTGAAGAGACAAGATACTCCTTTCCCTTCCAAAAGTTGCATGTGGACTCTCTGGCCATGAAATATGCCCTTCTGTAATTTCAAACAGGAAAATAGGGCAGCTATTACTTTTATTAAGCTACATTTTGCTTTTTGTTTTTATACTTCATTTCTCTTTCTGCTTTCTTGAAACGTGTGCTTAGAAGATGAAAAATCCTCTCATTTTAAAGTCGTGCTAAATTTATTAAAATTCATTTTTAGTTACCACTCTCAATCTGAATCTTGATAGTTAAGAAAAAAGCCACAAACAGTCTACATCTGTAATTGAAATGGTTGAATTTGAAATAAATCAACAAATATTTGAGTACCATTGTCCTAGATCACCACTCATCTGTTCAGTTTGTCGTACTGTGGTGGCTTGCATGTTGCTCTGATGCTAGAAGGTATGCCACAAGTATTTCAAATAGCAGCAGGGTCACCAATGGTGGACAGGTTTCAGCAGATCTTCCACACACTAAGACAGACTAGAAAGGACTTTGTGACCTACTTCTGAAAAAAAAAAAACCTTATGAAGAGCAAATAAAACCTTATGAAGAACAGTAGAACATCATCTGATATAGTGCCAGAGGATGAATCCCTCATGTTGGAAGGCAATCAAAATATGACTGGGGAAGAGCTGCCTCCTCAAAGTGAGTCAACCTTAATGATAAAGATGGATGAAAGCTTTCTGGACCCCATAAGCTGATGTGGCATGACGCAAAATGAGAAGAAACAGCTGCAAATATAAACTAAAAATTGGAATGTGGAATCTATTAGTATGCACCTAGAAAAATTAGTTGTCAGAATTGAAGTGAAATGCATAAAACCCAATATCCTAAGCAGCAGTGAGCTGAAATGGACTGGTATTGGCCATTTTGAAATGAACTATCCTAATGTCTACTATGTTGGGAATGACAAGGTAAAGGGAAATGGGACTACATTTATCATCAAAGAAAACATTTCAAGATCTGTCAGTGGTAGGACAATAGCAGTATGCCTACAAGAAGACCAGTTAATAAAACTATTATTCAAATTTATACACCAACCATTAATGCAAAAAAATGAAGAAATTTATTATTTTTACTGACTGCAGTCTGAAATTGGTCAAACATGAATCAAAGTGCGTTCATTATTACTGGTGACTGGACTATAAAAGCTGGAAACAAGAGAAAAATCAGGTGTTGGAACATACAATATTGGTGACAGAAACAACCCTGGAGATTGCATGACAGAATTTTGCAAGGCTAGCATCTTACTTATTACAAGTACCATCTTTTTAATAGTGTAAAAGATAAATCTACATCTGGATTTCTCTGGATAAATACAGAGGAGACAAACTGACTGTAGCTGCTGTTGTTGTTAGGTGCTGTGAAGTTGATTCCAACTTATAATGACCCTACACACAACAGAACAAAACACTGCTTGGTCCTGTACCACCTTCACAATTGTTACTACGCTAGAGCCCATTGCTGCTGCCACTCCATCTCGTTCGCAGTCTTCCTCTTTTTGCTTCCACTTTATTAAGCATAATGTCTTTCTGTAGGGACTGGTCTCTACTTACAACATAAATCCATAGTATAAGAGACAAATCTTGCTATCCTGGCTTTTAAGGCATTCTGGGTGTACTTTCCCAGCTACAGATTTGTTTGTTCTCTGGCAGTTTGTAGTGCTCTCTATATTTTTCTCTAATATCATAACTCAAATGCATCAGTTCTTCTATGGTGTTAGTTATTGTCCAACTTTTGCATGCATATGAGGCTATTAAAAATACCACGGCTTGGGTCAGGCACACCTCAGTTCTCAAACCTATATCTTTGCTCTTGAACATGTTATAGAGGTCTTGTGCAGCAGATTTGGCTGGTGCAATATGCCATTTGATTTCTTGACTGCTGCTTCTATGAGTGATGGATAGGGTATCCAATGAAAATGAACTCTTGGACAACTTCAGTCTTTTCTCCATTTATCTGATGTCATTTATTGGTCCTGTGAGGGTTTTTGTTAACATTGAAGTGGAATACATACTGAAGGCCACAGTCTTTGATCTTCATCAGTAAGTATTTTAAGTCCTTTCCATTTCCAGCAAACAAGGTTGTATCATTTGCATATCATACATAGATTGTTAATGAATCTTCCTCCAATCCTGATGCCATACTCTTCTTCATACACTCCACCTTTTGGATTTATTCGCTCAGTATACAGACTGAGTAAGTATGGTGAAAGAATACAATTCAGATACACACCTTTCCTAATTTTGAACCATTCAGTATTCCCTTGTTCTGTCTGAATGACTGCTTTTTTTTTTGGGTTTATGTACAGGTTTCTCATGAACACAATTAAATGTTCTGGAATACCCATTATTCACAATGTGATCCATAGGTTGTCATGGTCCACACAGTCAAAGGCCTTTGCACAACTTACACATTGGCTACCTAAAATAAGGGGGTGATAAAGGCACGAAATGACTGGCTTACAAGTTTTCAAGAGGGACTTTAATTTAAGAGTATGTGGTGCAAGGTAGAGTCCCCACTGAATAGTTTTCATCTCGTCTAGATGGATCTGGTGAAAAGAGATGGGGATAAGAGTCTTATGATTCAATAGCGAGTAATTGTTGTCATGACTAATTGCAACTATCACAGCTGTAAAGGTAGAAGTTCTGTAACAAAAAGGGGGGAGTAGTTATCTTAAGTCCAGGAACAGAGGACTCTAGGACCATCAAGGGAGAAGAGCAAAAGTGGAATGTGGGACCCTATCCGGAGAAGCAGTTATACCAGAGATGGAGGCAGAGATGAAGACATGGAGAGAGAGAGCAGCCGAGGACTTGAAACTCACAGAAAGAGAAAGACTGAGTGCTGGCGGCTAGGAGACAGGCTTACAGAATGTGTCCTTTGGTTGTTTAAATTATTATATATTTAAGTGTTTTTGTGTACACCCCCCCCCCAAAAAAAAAACAATACAAAAAGAGGGAATTGAAGAAAATACTGCTGAATGATGATGCATAGAGGGGATTGTAATCATTGCAATGAAATGATGAGTGTAAAACTGTTGCTCTCCCATGTAAACTATCACTCAATTCACAATAAAAACTTAAAAAAAAATAAAAAGTCTTTGCACAATCAATAAACACAAGTAACTATCTTTCTGCTGTTCTTTGCTTTCAGCTAAGAACCATCTGTCATCAACAATGATGTCCCTCGTTCCATGTCTGCTTCTGAATCTGAGTTTCTGGCAGTTCCCTGTCAATGCACTGTTGAAGCTGTTTTTGAATTATCTTCAGCAAAATTTTACTTGCATTTGATATTAATGATATCGTTTACTTCCACACTTTGCTGCATCAGCTCTCTTTGGAATTGGCACAAATAAGGATTTCTTCCAATTAGTTGGCCATGCATTTGTCTTCCAAGTTCCTTGGAATAGAAAAGTGAGCACCTCCACTGCTGACAGTGTTTGTTGAAAGATTTCAATTTGTGTTCCATGAATTCCTGGAATCTTGTTTTCTTTCAATACCTTCAGTGGCGCTTACACTTATTCTTTAGTACCACTGGATCTTGATCATGTGCTACCTCTTAAAATGGCTGAACATTGACCATTTCTTTTTGGTACAGTGACTCTGTCTATACATTCCATTTTCTTTTGATGCTTTCTGCATCATTCAATATTTTGCGCATGGAATCCTTCAGTAATGCAACTCGAGGCTTGATTTTTTTTTTTTTTTAAGTTCTTTCCATTTGTAAAATGCTGAGCATGTTCTTCCCTTCTGGTTTTCTAACTCCATGTCTTTGCAAATTTCAGTATAATACTTGACAGGCTTTTCAAACTGCCCTTTGAATTATTCTGTTCAGCTCCTTGACTTCTTCCTTTCTTCAGGTCATTAGCATCTCTGCACTGGCGTGTAAGATTCAGAGTCTCTTCTCACATCCGTTTTGTTTTTTTCTTTCTTTCCTTTTTCTTAATGACCTTAATGACCGAAACTTGCTCTCCAGCCTATGTAGAGATGCTAAAGCAAATGGAAGAATTGAGGAGGTACAAGAGCTGAATAGAAAATGTCAAAGGTCAGCTCAAGAAGACAAAGTCAAATATTACAAAAAAAATGTGCAAAGATCTGGAGTCAGAAAACCAAACAGGAAGAACATGTTCAGCATTTCTCAAGCTGGTGGAACTGAAGAAAAAATTCAAGCCTTGAATTTCATTATTTAAGGATTCTCTGGGCAAATTTTTGAAGGATGCAGAAAGCATCAAACGAAGATGGAAGGAATATACAGTTTCAACATGGCATCAGGATTGGAGGAAGACTCATTAACAACCTGTGATATGCAGATGATACAACCTTGCTTGCTGAAAGTAAAGAGGACTTAAAATATTTACTGATGAAGATCAAAGAGCACAGCCTTTGGTATGGATTGCATCTCAATGTAAAGAAAACAAAAATCCTCACCACTGGACCAATAAACAACATTCTTATCAATGGAGAAAAGATTGAAGTTGTCAAGGATTTCATTCTTCTTGGATCACCTATCAACACTCATGGAAGCTGCAGTCAAGAAATCAAACGACGTATTGCATTAGGCAAATCTGCTGTACAAGACTGTTTTAAAGTGTTGAAGAGCAAAGATGTCAGCTTGAGGACTTGGGTGCGCCTGACCAAAGCCATAGTATTTTCAATGACCTCATATGCATGTGAAAGCTGGACGGTGAATAAGGATGACCATAGAAGAATTGATGCTTTTGAGTTATCCTGTTGGAGGAGAATACTGAAAGTGCCATGGGCTGCCAAAAGAACCAACAGATCTGTGTTGGAAGAAGCGCAGCCAGAGTGCTCCTTGGAGGCCAGGATGGTCAAACTTCATCTCTCATACTTTGGACATATTGTCAGGAGGGACCAATCGCTGGAAAAGGATATCATGTTTGGTAAGGTGGAGGGTCAGAGAAAAAGAGGAAGACCCCCAGTGAGATGGATTTGCAAAGTGGCAGCATCAATGAACTCAAGCATGGCAACAACTGTGAGGATGGCCCAGAACCGGTCAGTGTTTCGTTCTGTTGTGCATAAGGTCGCTAAGCATCTGTACTGACTCAATGGCACCTAACAACAACAATAATGACCTTTTGCTTTCTTTCCATAGGATGTTCTTGATGTCATCCCACAGCTCTTTTGGTCTTCGGCCATTAGTATCTAGTACATCAAATCTGTTTTGGGGATAATCTCTAAAATTCAGTTAGAAAACCAAAGGGAGAGAACACATTTGACATTTCTCATAGCTGAAAGATCTGAGGGAAAAAATTAAAGTTGCGAGTTATGTTATTGAAGGACTCTATGCAAAATACTGAATGAGGCAGCAAGCATCAGTAAAAGATGGAAGGATTACCTAGAGTCACAGGATCAGAAATAGGTGGCTGACATTCAGTCATTTCAGAGATAGCATATAACCAAGAACCAATGGCATTAAATTAAGAAGTCCAACCTACACTGAGGACATTGGCGAGAAACAAAAATCCAGGAATTGAGTGGATATCAATTAAGATGCTTTAACAAACTAATGCACACTTGTCTATGCCAAAATTTTTGGAAGACAGGTACCTAGCCAACTGACTGGAATAAATCCATATTTGTGTCCATTTCAAAGAAAGGTAATCCAGTAAAATTTGGAAATTATCTAATAATATCATTAATATTACATGCAAGTAAAATTTTGATGAAGATAATTCAAACATAGTTGTCACAATACATTAGCAGGTAACTGCTAAAAATTCAAGCTTGATTCCAAAGATGACATTTGTTATTGTTGCCAAATTCTGTTGCGTCAGTTAACGATTCACAGCAACATTATATTGGGTTTCCAAGGAGTGGCTGGTGGGTTTGAGCTGCTGACTTGTGGTCATCAGTCCAGTGCTTATCCTACAACACCATACACCAGAAGAAGACATGGATCAAGGGGTATAATTGCTGATGTCGGATGGATCTTGGCTGAAAACAGAGAATACCAGAAAACTGTTTACCTGTGTTTTACTGACTATGCAGGGTCATTCAACTGTGTGGATCATAACCAACTAAGAACAACACTGCAAAGAATGGCAGTTCCAGTACACTTTATTACGCTCATGTGGAACCTGTGCATAGACCAAGATGCAGTTATTAGAACAGAACAAAGGAACACTATGTGGTTTAAAATCAGGAAAATTGTTCATCAGTGTTTTATCCTTTCATCATACTTATGCATTCTGTATGCTGAGCAAACAATCTGAGAAGCTGGATATATGATGAACATGGCATCAAGATTAGAGGAAGACTCATTAACAGCTGGCAATATGCAGGTGATATAATCTTGCTTACTGAAAATGAAGAAAATTTGATGCAGTTATTGACAAAGATAAAAGACTACAGCCTTCAATATGGATTGCACCTCAATATAAAGAAAACAAAAATACAAGTGTATTAAAAAGCAACATCATAGTAAGCAGAGAAAAGATTGACACCGTCAAGGGTTTCATTTGACTGGATTCACAATCAAAACCCATTGAAGCAGCAGTCAAGAAATTAAGTGACATGTATTATATTGGGCAAAGCTGATTCAAATACCTATTCAAAGTGTTAAAAAGCAAAGATGTCACTTTGAAGACTAGGTGCACCTGGCCCAATCTGTGGTATTTTCAGTCAACTTATATTCATTTGAATAGCGGACAATGAATAAGGAAAACCAAAGAATAACTATTGCCTTTAAACTAAGGTGTTGTCTAAGAATACTGAATACGCCACAGACTGCCTGAAGAATGAACAATCTATCTTAGAAGAAGTACAGTGAGAATGCTCTTTGGAAGCAAAGATGGCAAGACTATATTTTACATACTTCTGACATGTTATCAGGAATGGCCAACCTTCACAGTTTTTGTAGCTTGCTGTGTATCCAGTAACATAGTAGTGAAATGATGCTTAGTTGTTTAGTTTCCACCCCACAGAATAGCTTTAGTCATTCTTACTAAATATTTTATTGCTTTAGTAAAGAAAAAAAATCCTTTCAGGTATTAGTAAAAATACATACATGAACTAGGTGACTCTAGCTAGGTGACAACCATTGCCAGTTTTCTGGTATCTCAAGAGGACAGAGAGGTAAGTGGTCCTCCATACTCCGTACTCATTGGTACCCTAACATATTAGGTTTGATAAAGTATATGGTGGTGGTTATATGCCGTGGAGTCAGTTCCAACTCATAGCGACTCTGTACAGAGTTTCCGAGGCTGTATAAATCTTTATGGGAGCAGAAAGCCTCATCTTTCTCTAATGGAAAAGCTGGTAGTTTTGAACTGCTGACCTTGAGGTTAGCAGTCCAATTTGCAATCACTACACTACCAGAGCTCCTTTGATAAAGTAGAGGGTCAGCAAAAAAGAGGAAGACCTTTAAGCAGATTGATCAACATAGGGATTACAACAGGGGCTCAAACATAGCATCAATTATCAGAAATGGAACAGCACTGGGTAGTGTTTCATTCTGTTGTACACAGGGGTGCTACAGAGTCACAACCAATTTGATGGCACCTATCAGCAACATAATCCTAGAATTTGTATTGGCTAGTATGATGATGGCGGCAGAGCAAATCTCAAGTCTAGGAGAAGACAAGGGTCTAAGAATACTGCACAATTAAATCAATAAACCATAATAAAAATACAAGGCTAATTAGTGATCAGAAGAGGAACAGATTAATTCTGTCTGGGGAATAGAGCGGCAGGGAGTAGGTCAGGGAGCACTCAGCGGAGCTATAGGGAATAGGTCATCCTTGTACAGGAAAAAACTCCAGCGGAAGACATTCCAGACATGGAAGGCAAGAAAAATTTTTAAGAGTGCCTGGAATATGTTGAATTTCCCTACTCAGTGTTCAGTATTGGGGCAGAATTTTGGTAATACTAAAGAAGCAAAAAGCATGTTCCTTCCTTGCTTTTAAAAAGTTTACAATCAAGTTGAAAAAATGAGGTATGTGTTCATGAAAGAAAGCAATCCAGTGATGACCATGTTATTTAAAAAAAGACAAGAGTGAAAAGGCAGGGCTTGAATTGTATCTTAAAAATATTCTGGGGTCAGGAATATGTTGCCAAGGCATTTCAAGAAAAGGTGGAGGCAAAGTGAACCAACTCCTCATGCTGATGACGAACTAACACTGTATAGGATTTTTAACTTGTAAAATGAATGTACATATAGAAGATGCACGAATGTTCCAATGGAAATAACATTGCAGCCTGGAATGGAAGCAGGTCAGAGCAAATTGCAGGCACCAAAAGAAGGTATTTGCAGCCATGTGTTTGAGATTAAATGGCTGATTCCACACTAAAATAGGTGAGTTTCAGATGGAAAAGGATGCATTAGGAAGATCTCTCTGGGAGTGTGAAAAATTGCATTTAGAGAGACTGATTGAAATATTGATAGGATCACAGCAATAGGGAAGAGAAAGGCAAATGTAAACCAGAATTATAGTTCACAGAACATATGATAAAAATGGTTAACAGAATATAAGAAGACTGAAAAAGAATCGATAAATATTAAATAAACCAGGACTGCCAGAAGAACGAATAAATGTCTTGGAAGAAGTATAGCTGGACACTAGAATGCTCCTTAGAAGTAAGAACTGTCTCTCGTACTTTGGAGATTTAGTTCAGTTCCTAGACAAGGACATTGTGCTTAGTAAATCAGAGGTCAGCAAAAAAAGAGGAAGACCTTCAATGCAATGATAGATTGACACGATGGCTGCAACAAGGGGGTCAAACACAGGAAGGATTGTGAGGCTGGCGCAGGCCCAGGCAGTGTTTTGTTCTGTTGTACAGAGTTGTTTTAAGTCAGAACCTTGACAGCCCCTAACAATGATAGAGTACATGTTACTGACTGCTTAGCACCTGTTAGACACTGGAAAGACTTTACCAAATATGATGTCCTTTTCTAATGGCTGGTCTTTTCTAGTACATTTTCACCTTTAGCGTCTAGTACAATATTCAGTTAGCCTCATATGGATGCGAAAGCTGGACAGTGAATAAAGAGGATCGTAGAAGAATTGATGCCTTTGAGTTGTGGTGTTGGAGGAGAATACTGAGGGTGCCATGGACTGCCAAAAGAACCAATAGATCTGTTTTGGAAGAAGTGCAGCCAGAGTGCTCCTTGGAGGCCAGGATGGCTAAGCTTCGTCTCTCCTACTTTGGACATGTAGTCCGGAGGAAACAATCGTTGGAGAAGGATGTCATGCTGGGTAGGGTGGAGGGTCAGAGAAAGAGAGGACGACCTCCAACGAGATGGATCGGCCAGGTGGCATCATTGATGGACTCGGGGGTGGCAGCGGTGGTGAGGTTGGCCCAGGGTCGAACATTGTTTCGTTCTGCTGTGCATGGAGTCGCTATGAGTCGGTTCCGACTCGATGGCACCTGACCTGACCCTGACCTGACAATATTCAGCAAAAATGAGAGAAACTCTTCATGAGATGGATTGAAAGGGTGGCTTCAACAATGGGCTGAAAAATACAAATGATGATGAGGACGGCACAGGAGTGGGCACTTTGAGGAGGGCTTCAAACAGTTTGTGGAAAATGGAATTTAAAAGATATTGGAATTCCTTTGTGAGCCTTTTGAAGTTCTCTTCTATTTCATGTTGTGTTATGTTGTCGCACATAAGGTCTTATAAGTGTCAGAGCCAACTCAAATGGCTACTAACAACAATTTGAGGGCAGTTAAATATTTTAAGATATTATAAAAACCATTCTAGCATTTATCAACAAACTATCAGCATTTATGTTCAGCAGAAAAACAAAGAGAAACAAAAATGACAAAAAACCTAGAAGATATTGAGAAATTAGAAAATGTAGAGTCCTTCATCTAACAAATCCAGTGAATCCTCATTATTAACTTGAATATTTTGTGAAAAGTTTCTTAACCAATTTAAGTTGTATAGGTCTAAGGCAATGCTATCTTTCATGAAATTAAAATTAGTAACAAATCCTTCTTACTAGAAAAAAATATTACAAAAGATTTAAAGAGGAAAGGGGATTAAGTTTTGAAAATTGCTACTAAAGTATGGTCTGGTACTTGTTCCAGAAAGTTATTTACAACCCAAGACAGCGTAAAAATTCACAATGAGCATAAGCAAAATGCCTTATTGGTAGAGGCTGAGGCTTATGTTAATTTTTAAAAGAAGAATGTGAAGAACAGGCTTTTTTTTTTTTTTTTAAATGTTTTATTGTGAATTATGTGATAGTTTACATGGGAGAACATTAGTTTTACATTCATCCTATCGTATATGATTTCATTGCCATGGTTACAATACCCTCCATGCATCATCAACCAACCAAAGGGTATATACCCTGCAAGCCTGCCCCCTACCCGGAGTTGTCAACACATAGCCCCTCTCCCTCTCTGGGTCTAGAGTCCCCAACTGCTCCATCTCTCCATGTCATCATCTCTGCCTCCATCTCTGGCATCACTGCTTCTCTGGGTAGGGTCCCACACTTCGCTCTTCTCCCTTGATGGTCCCAGGGACCTCTGCTCCTAGACTGCAAAGTTAATCACTCCCCTCCTTTTGCTACAAAACATCTACCTTTACATTTCAACCCTCACAGTCAGTCCTGATAACAATTATTCAGTATTGTATCACAAGAGACCTATCTGCATTTCCTTTCATTAGCCTGCCTAGACAGATTGGATACTACTCAATGGAGATTCTACCTTCCTCCATGCCCCCTGGATCTAGGCTGAAAGCTTATAAGTCTGTCACTTCTTGCCTTTGTCGCTCCCCCATTTTGGGTAGCCAATGTGCAAATTGCCCATTCCTGTCTACTCTGTGTATGGAGGGGGTGGGAATGATCCTCGTTATAAAGATTTGTTCTCTTTTTTGAGCTATTGCAACCATAGGTGTAGGTCAAGTTCATCAAATTGTATTCGATTACTCTTTTTCTCCTCTTCTTTCTTCTTCTAGTTGAGCTCTGATCATCCAGTCATTGAAGCCAGGTCAAGTGGGTATTGTCTGCAAGTGTGGGTGTTCTTATGCATATGCCCTCTCTTATCAGCTGGATGCTTCACTCTCCAATCTAGTTCTCTGTGGCTATGTCACTGACTCTGGGCCCAAGAGCTCCCAGGTCTTGTCACACTGCTGGCCAACCAGGTCTCCACCAGGGAAGAACAGGCTTTTACCATTCATTATAAGCAATGATTGATTTGGCAAATAAATTCCAAGAAACATGGTTTGTTGTAAATTCTATCAATCCATTACAAAGTTGGAACTACAATAAAATATATCACCATTTAGCATGAAATGCTGTAAAAATGCAGAATAGGAATGAACAATGAAACATACACTGGTAGAACACAAACTCCATCGTATAAAAATTTGTTGTCAGGTGTCATTAAGTTGGTTCTGACCTACAGGGACCCTATGCACAAACAGAACCAAACACCGCATTATTGTCAACATTTCTTGTGAGATAAAGTGGATGCAGCTGAAGTTGGCAAAATTCTTCTTAGTGGATCACAAACATCATCACTTATTTTTAATCTAATGTCAAATCAAGCTCACGTGAGAAATCTGCCTTGACAGTAAGTTGACAGTGAATAATTCCAAGCCCCCTCCCTCAACTGACACTTCCTTCCCCTCCCCCAACAAACATCAAAAACAACCAAACTGTTAGACCAACTTTGTCAGAATCCTAGAGAATAAAGGTTTACTGCAACCAAGTGAATGCTGAATCAACAAAAAGGAAACTTCAAAGCATTAGCGAAGCATAGGAACTTTTTTACTTGTCTGTGTTCCACTGTCCCCTGTCTGGTTTGGTGGCTGGTTTAAAGGGTTAACCCTATAGGACAGAGTAGAACTGCTCATAAGATTTTGAATGCTGTAAATCTTGATGGGAGCAGACAACTTCAGCTTCCTCCCTTGGAGCAGTTGATGGATTCAAACTACTGACTTTACAGTTAGGAGCCCAACACTTAACACATTACATCACCATGGCTCCTTGTCTTAAAGAAATCCCCAGTTTGGACTCTGGTCCCTCCTTTTAGAGTGAGCAGAGCAGACTTTATTGAGTTTATCAATTCTAACTTGTTTGATAGGGAGTGTGGTGGCTCTGTAGGATAAGCACTGGACTTCAAATCACAAGGACAACAGTTCTAGCCCACCAGCCATTCCGTGGAAATGTATAGCTGGAAACTGGAATGCTCCTTAGAAGTGAGGATGGCGATAGTTTTATCTCATGTACTTGGGACATGTTATCAGGAGGGACCAGTTCCTAGAATCACAAGGTCAACGGTTCTAGCCATTCCATGAGAGAAAGATGTTTTCTGTTCCTGCAAAGATTTACAACCTTGAAAACCCTATATAAGACTGCTATGAGTTGAAACTAACTAGTGGGCAAAAAAAAAAAACCAAAAAACTTAATTGGTGTCTTCTTTGAAGGACTGATTTTCATGCTCACCTTTGCTTTACCTATCTCAGACTTCACTCTACAAAAAAACTAAGCATTGCTGGAAAGCACTGTAAGGCAAACCATCAACCTGGGGTAAAGTGGCATGATTTAGACATGCAATAGCTCACCTAAGGCTCAAAGGAAAATCTACAAAGCGAGGTTATCTGAGAAATTAGGATATTCAAAAACACCTGTATGTAGAAGGGTTTGGGAAAGCTACAAGCATACCAAGAGGAGACTTGAGAAAATCCTAACCTTTGCCCTTGAGCTGATTTCCAGCTTAAGCCTGGCTAAGTGGTGATGAACCCCAGCACAAAACCAATCTGTAAAGACAGGGAGAGCTGTTATTTTGTGTTTTAGTTTTTTCCGCACCCAGCATTCAAGGAAATTTCTATAGAAGGACTAGCTGAGCACAAGCTAAGGGAACAAGGACTTCAGTAACCACACATGTCAAAGAATACAGTTGGCAAAAATAGCTTTTAGAACTGAGTTTCTGTTTGGGATAACTTAAATCTTTTGGAAATGGATAGTAACAATAATAGCACAGCATGATGAATGTAATGTCACTGAATTGTACACTTAAAAATGATGCTAAAATAGCAAACTTTTTGCTATACACACACACACATATATATATGATTTATAATTTGGAAAAACAACTAAATTAGTCACACCCTGGACCACAAGGTCAGTTTGGACCACAAAGTCAGCCGCTCAAACACACTAGCTTCTCCTCAGAAACCCTATACAAGGTTTCTGTGAGCCAGAACTGACTCTATGGCACTTAACAACAACAATCACATTTACTTATAAGTTAAAGTAATGTTAATAGTTTCTCTTTTCAGACAGGAAGGGTTTCAATCCCTTTTTTGCTCTTCCTGAATTCCTGCTACCCAACTGGCAGTTTCCAGATAAGAAATTAAGTAGTATACTGAATTAAAGGTTGGCCTCCCTCACTGGGTCTGTGATTCTTTCTGTATATTTATTTGTGTCTTTACTAAAATTGGGTATAAACATATATTAAATAAACCAAAATCTTTGTTACAGGGCCATTACATCCACATCAAGCTAGAACAAAAACAAGACAATGTTTATTTCTTCAAAAAGAGGTACATTATTAAAATTAAATTTTAAAGCAAATTGGTCCCTGCCACACTCTAGTTTCATCTTTCACTTTTCCCATCATCATAGTCCAGCCATAATACAACCTCAAAGGACCCAAGCATTCTTTACTTACAGTTTGTGGCACATAGTGTTGTTGTTGTGAGGTGCCATCCAGTCAGTTCCGACTCATAGTGACATTATGTACAGCAGAACGCACAATCGTTGTTATGCGTGAGTCTGTTGCCGCTGCTACTGTGCCAATCCATTTTGTTGGGGTTCTTCCTCATCTTCGCTGACCCTCCACTTAACCAAGCTTGATGATCTCCTGGGACTAGTCCGTCCTGATACCATGTCTGAAGTATGAGCGATAAAGTCACGCCATTCAGGCCTCTAAAGAATATTCTGGTTGTTCTTCTTCCAATACAGATGTGTTTGTTTTTATAGCAGTCCATGGTACTGTCAATGTTCTTCTCCAACACCATAACTCAAATGCATCAACTTTTCTACAGTCTTCTTTATTCATTGTCCAACTTGCACATGCATATGAGGCTATTGAAAATATCTAGGCTTGGGTCAGGTGCACCTTAGTCCACAAACTGACATTTTAGCTCTTCAACACTTTATAGAGGTCTTATGGGCAGCTTTACCTAATGCAATACATCACTTGATTTCTTCACTGTTGCTTCTATGAATGTTGATGGTGGATTCGTGCAAAATGAAGTCTTCAACAACTTCAATCTTTTCTCCATTTATCATGATGTTATTTATTGGTCAGGTGGTGAGGATTTTTGTTTTCTTTACACTGAGGTGCAACCCATATACTGAAGGCTGTGGTGTTTGATCTTCATCAGTATTTTAAGTCCTTAAATCTTTCAGCAAGCAAGATTGTATCATCTGCATTCTGTAGGTTGTTAATGAGTCTTCCTCTAATCCTGATGCCACATTCTTCTTCAAATAATCCAATTTCTTGGATTAGCTGCTCAGCATACAGATTGAATAAGTATGATTAAAGAATACAACCCTGACACACACGTTTTCTGATTTTAAACCATTCGGTGCTCCCTTGTTCTGTTCGAACAACTTTCTCTTTATGTACAGTTTCCTCAGGAGAATAAGTGTTCTGGAATACTCATTCTTCCCATTGTTGTCCAGAGCTTGTCATGATCCACACAGTTAAAGTCTTTGGTTAATCAATAAAACACTGGTAAACATCGTTCTGGTTTGGTATTCTCTGCTTTCAGCCAAGATCCATCACACAGCAGTGATATCCCTCACTCCATGTCCTTGCCTGAATTTGGCTTAAACCTCTGGTAGTTCCCTATTAATGTACTGTTGCAGCTGTTTTGGAATTATCTCTAGCAAAATTTTACTTGTATGTGATACTAATGCTAATGTCCAATGATATCCAAATTCCTTTGGGTCATCGCTCTTTGAAATGGGCACAAATATGGATCTCTTATAATCAATTGTCCAGCTAGCTCATCTGTCAGTCTGTCATACTATGGTGGCTTTCATGTTGCTGTGATGCTGGACGCTTTGCCACCAATATTTTAAATACCAGCAGGGTACTTAAATATTCTGGTGCTGACATGTTCCACTGCTATTCATAAGGTTTTCATAGGCTAAATATTTGAAAGTACTCCACCTCTCCTCCTTTCTAGTCTTAGTCTGGAAGCTCAGCTGAAACCTGTTAAGTGTTGTTTAGGTGGTTCTGACTCATAGGCTCTTTGTATTAGGTTTCTGAGGTGCAGCTTGTTGGTTTGAACCACTGACCTGCGGTTAGCAGTTCAAACACTTAGATTATAGCACCACTCCATTCCTATTTTAGAGGAACGCAGATAAATAAATACTGAACTTTCCTTTCTTTCCTCCATCCCTTCCTTCTGAGAAATACTTATTGTACACTTGCCATGTACCAAACCTATTTTGGGGACACATAGGTGAAAAAATTATACTACCTGCTCTTGGAGAGTTACTGTCAAAAAAGTTAAAAAGAAAAACCTACACGTGCAGATAATTACATTGTGTGTAAGTAGCACATAGTAGGCACTTGTTGAATAAGGAAAACCTGCAACGATGCATCCATTCATTTGAAAACAATTGACTTTTGTTTAAAAGGTGTTTTTCCCTGCCAGCTGATAAATTCTATTTCATCTGTCCATTATTGTAAAATTTTTTATAATAATATTGTTATAATTATTTGTATGTATAGCTGCTTTTTTTAATATATATATACCTTTCTGACAATAACTGAGCAGGTAGTATATCTTTTTCACCTTTGTCTGGTAGGTATACAATAAATATCAGAAGGAAGGGAGGGAAGAAAGAAGGGAAAGTTCAACATTTATTTATTAGCACTCCTCTGGACCACAAGGTCAATTTGAATGACATGACCAGGCTCCGTGGAAACTCTATTCAGGGTCACTATGAGTCAGAACTAACTCAGCTCTTAACAACAACAAAAATGACAAAATAGGAAAAGGATTCCTGGTGTGGCACTGTAGGATCAACATTGGACTTTGAACCAAAAGGGAGACAATTCAAACCCACCAGCTGTTACTCAGAAACCCTATACAGGGTCCCTATGAGTCAAAACCAAACCGACGACACTTAACAACAACAACAAAATAGGAAAAGGAGTCCTAAGCTAAGCACTGGACCACAAGATAGTTTGAATCACATGGTTGGTGGTTCAAACTCACCAGCCACCCCTTGGAAGCCCTATTCAGCTATGAGTTGAACCGACTCTACCGCAATTAACAACAAAATAGGAATGGAGTCCTGGTGTGGTGCTGTAGGATAAACATCTGAAGTACTAACCACAAAGTCAGTGGGTCAAATTCATCAGCTGCTCCTTAGAATCCCTATATAGGGTGGTTTTGAATCAGAACTGCCTTGATGCCACTTACTAACAAAGTAAGAATGTATGGCATTTTACTATCCACTGAGAGATGCATTCAACAGAGAAAAATGTGTGCTTTTAACATTTCAAAACCACCACTGCAAAAGCAGATTGAATTCTGTGTTTCAGTGAATTCATCCATTCATGATTAATTGGGTAGTTAAGCACTTCCAGTTACATGTGCAGCTGGGAATTCCTCCAGCTGTCATTAATTTTACTAACGATTCAAATCCTCAGTATCTACTGCTGAAATGGAGCCGCTGCTACTGCTCAGCCAATCAAAATCAAATAATGAACTGTTCCATTATTAACTAATAACAGAGTCATTTACAAAAGCTACAACTGCGCTAACTCCAGTTCCTCAGTTAGTTGCTGTCATAATAAATGCAATGCTATCCAACCTCCTGTTTTCTTCTATTAACAAGACGGGGGGCAGGGAGTCCAGATAAATCCCATAAATCAGTGAACACTGAGGTACTCATCATGAAGACAGTAACAATTAGAGACATCTCTAATGACTGAAATCAAAGCATGGCTTCCAGGTTCATTCAACTGGGTGGGGAGAGAGGAACTGCAATATCTGGCAATGAAACATTCTTCAATGCAGTGCAGACTTTTCCAAAAAGAAGGACTAAAATGCTTTCCTTCCCCCTCATATTCTGCAATCAAATAATGAAGTGAGAACATAGCCCAATTTGTTTTGATTGTCAGTCTCTCAACATAGCTTGAGTACATGCCAGGATACTTTGCTGTCTAATAAAAATCATCCTGAACAAGAACTTTAAATATTCCACCCATTCTCCAAAGATGCGAAAACAAAAGAATTAGCTACTGTGTCTTGAATGCCTGCAATAGTAATTTCCTTTTCCTAAAATGGAGTTCTCACCAGCTTGTGGCTTGTCACCCATTTTCACTCCATTTGCTAATATATTATCAATTTATACTTGATCATATGCTGCGATAATGCAAATTGTTTCTTGTTGTTGTGTTGTTGTTAAGTGCCGTGGAGTTGATTC
>NW_006408530.1:7106303-7118829 GCF_000296735.1 Chrysochloris asiatica | reverse complement strand
TGTACAGGGTCGCTGTGAGTTGGTTCTGACTCCACGGTACAAAACCACCACCACCACCAAGTCCTAGCAAGAGCAGAAAACCTCATCTTTCTCCTGCAGACAGACTGGTGGGCTTGAACAGCAGACCTTGTGGTTCGCAGTCTAGTGTGTATCATATGGAGCCACCTAAAATAGATCCATACATCTTCTATATGTGCATTCATTTACAAGTTAAAAATTCAATTCTAATTCTGCACCAAAGGAGAACAATTCCTAAGTTTAAAAGTGGATAATGTGAATGTCAAAATAAGTGTTTGCTGGTCTTGTGTAGATAACTTGCTCTTCTTAATTCATGTCCCTACAAATGGCATGATGACAGAATAGCCACAAATCTGTTTCTTACATCATGCAGCCATAGAGTAGGAATCAGGTGCAGTTTGTTTATTTGCTTATTCTTTTAAGTGTCAGTTGCTTTATATTTTGTTTTACAGTCTTTAGTTAACAAATGATTATTCTTCACCACCCAAGCAAATGTCACAGATATAAGCCTCCATGTGGGAGAAATGAGCAAGTACTACTGAGATATTTGAAAGTGACAAGAGTTTGGGCCATTACATATGAACAAAGACCAGGGTCAAACAAGAGCTATTCACTGACCAGATATGGGAACATGCCATTTACTAAATGGACTGATTTCCTAATGAAACTGATTTAAAAATTAAAAGAGTACCTCAACAACTTCTTACATCAAGTTAGCACTCAACTCAATGGGAGTAAACTGCTGATAAAATAAGATCTTTAAAAGGGTATTTAGCCAAAACCCTAACTTGGTTTCCTTTTAGCTCTGTAGAAAATCAGCTACATCATTCTGTCTTTACACACACATGCACACACAAAAACAATAATCTCTACCTACTCAATTCTGACTCAAAGAGATCCCAGTATGTCAGAGTAGAATTGTGTTCCACAGGGTTTTCAATGGCTGATTCTTTTGCAGTTGATCACCAGGCCTGTCTTCCAAGATGCTTCTGGGTGGCCTCAAACCACCAACCTTTAAGTTAGTAGCTAAGCATACTAACAGTTTGCATCCCCGAGGGACTCCACTTACTCAATAACCTCCAGAAATTGCAACACAGATAGAATGCAAAAATTAGCTTTTTCACTCCAAACATTTGCATTAACAAAGAACTATTAAGATGCACTTTTATTCTTGTTGTTGTTGTTGTTAGGTGTTGTTAGGTGTCATTGAGTCGGTACTGACTCATAGCGAACCTATGCACAACAGAACGAACCACTTACTGGTCCTGGGCCAACCTCACAATTGTTGTCACACTTGAGCCTATTGATGCTGCCACTTGGTCCATCCATCTCGCTGGGGGTCTTCTTCTGTCTTTGATCCCCCACCTTACCAAACATGGTATCCTTCTCCAGCAACTGGTCCCTCTTGACAATATGTCCAAAGTATAAGAGATGAAGTTTGGCCATCCTGGCCTCCAAGGAGCACTCTGGCTGCACTTCTTCCAAAACAGATCTGTTGGTTCTTTTGACAGCCCATGGCATTTTCATTATTTTCCTCCAACACCATAATTCAAAAACATCAATTCTTCTATGGTCTTCTTTATTCACTGTCCAGCTTTCACATGCATATGAGGTTATTGAAAATATCATGGTTTGGGTTAGGCGTACCTTAGTCCTCAAGCTGACATCTTTGCTCTTCAACACTTTAAAAAGATCTTGTGCAGCAGATTTGCCCAATGCAATACGTCATTTGATTTCTTGACTGCTGCTTCCATGAGTGTTGATAGTGTGCTCAGAAAGTCCTAATTCATATGTGATCACAATTTAAAAGAAACAACTCATCAGCCTGTATAAATAAAAATTTATCATGCTTCATCATGAATTTTTCTAAAATGGCAACTAATCCAAGACACTGGTTGCTTCATGAACAAAAACAAAATATGTGCATTTTACTTTTTTAAAAAAGACATCGATGTCTTATGTATTATTGTTTACATAATGATGACTATTGAGCACAAATAGTTACCTGAACACTAAAAATAAACCATTCTTCCCACCTACTAGGGCAGAGAGTTGAGCCTAAGAGCAATCACTATAAAGTTACCCATTTGCTTCCTGACAAGAACAGAGTCTTCAGGTTTAGCCATATTCTCAGAAACTGGTGACTGATGGGGGTATAAACTGAGGATTAAGTTCTCTGATCTTTGTCTTCTGTTGTCCTACTCTTCCCATCTAATTATAATTTAAAGGGTAAGAATGACAGTGGGCTTTTTTTGTTTTGTTTTAGCAGTAGAAAACCCTCCTAATTTTGATGGCCCAAAGACTGGCTATTTCTCTAGGTTCATTTTTTACAATCCTCTGCCCACTTAACAGCCTCCCCACAGCCCCATGCTAGCTTGAAATTCTTAATTAACTTTCCCTGTCCCCTGAATATGTCATGTAGATTCCTGCCCTCAGAAGTCTCAATACTCTCATTATAATGTCTACTCATCCCAAAAGGAGAGCTTAAATCAGCTCCTGGATACTTTATCTGAAAACTCCCACCTTGGCTTATTTGTTGTTATTGTTGTTATTAGTTGTCATCAAGTGACCCCTGTGAAGTTGCCATCACAGCGACCCATGCATAACAAAACAAAATGTTACCCAATCCTACACCGTTCCCATGATCAGCTTCAGATCAGACCATTGCAATACAAAGGGCTTTCATTGTCGATTGTTCCAAATTAGATCACCAGGCCTTTCTTCCTAGTCTTTGTCTGCAAGCTCCACTGAAACCTGTTCAGCATCATAGCATCACTGATACGACAGGTAGTGGCTGCTCATTAAGTACATTGGTTGGGAAGCACATTCTGCTCATCTGATGGAAGGTGAGAATGTTGTTCCATTAAAATTGGTGAGTACGCTTTGCAGGCTAGGAGTGGAGGTCCCTGGAACCATGAAGGGAGAAGGGTAGAAACCAGGACCCTACCCAGAGAAGCAGTGATCCCCGAGATGGAGGCAGAGATGATGACGTGGAGAGATAGAGCAGCTGGGGACTCAGGACCCAGGGAGGGACAGGGCCTGTGTGCTGATGACCGGGGGCGGGTAGCAGCAGGCTTGTAGACTGTACCCTTTCGCTGATTGGTAATGCATGGAGGGGACTGTAACCCATGTAACTATCACATAATTCATAATAAAACTTTATTTAAAAAAATTGATGAGTACATTAGTTATCTCGATGCTTATATTTTAATAATTCACTCTATGGGTCTGTTTACCTTCCACTAGATGGTATGCTCTGTAAGGGCAGGAATCACATTTTATGGGGACATAAATCAGTAAGTAATTGATAGATAAGCAGATAATAGAAGGGAGAAAAGATAGCCCAAGCACAGGAACTAATAATATGATCAGATATTTTCATTAGGGAAATAGATGAGTTAAAGTTTTAACAATTCTTTTCTGCATATTTAATTTACCTTTTTTTTTTTTTTTTCTTGAACCAGGTCCTCAAAATGCTGATTACCAAAGAAATAGAAGTGAGCAGCCCAAATTATAGATAAATATATGCTATTTTTACAAATTAACTTTTCATTTTGGAATAATTTCAGGTTTACAGAGAAGTCACAAAGATAGTACAGAGTTCCAATATGAACAATCATGGAAGACTAAAAAACACATACGTGTTTCAGAGGGTTTTCAAAGGCTGGGATCTTTTAGAAGCAGACTACCAGATCTTTCTTCTGAAGCACCTCTGAATGGATGTGAACTGTCAATCTTTTGGTTAGTAGCTGAGTGCTTAGTAACATTGCTGTTGTTGTTAAATGCTGTCAAGTTAGTTCCGACTCATAGCGACCCTGTATAGGGTTTCCAAGCAGTGGCTAGTAAGCTTGAACCGCCAATCTGGAGATTCAAACCGACCTTGCAGTCCAGTGCATTAACACACAACATCACACATTGGTTTATTATAAACAAACTTTTAGACTATAAAATTTCCCTATTTTGAAAAATCAGGATACCATATTACATTTAGCATATGCTTTTACCTCTGGTGGCATTATGGGTCAGGCATTGGACTAGTAATTGCAAGGCTGACAGCTCAAATCTACTAGCAGCTCCACAGCAGAAACATAAATAAGGCTGTCTGCTTCCGTAAAGATTTATAGTCTCGGAAGCCCTATATCGCATCACTATAAGTTGGAAACAATTCGATGGCAGTGGGTTTGTTTTTTGGTTTGGTTTAAAAATCACATACTGTCTTAGTTTGGAACAAGAAAACTCACTTTAATTGATTAAACATCTCAGTCATTCTTCCCATTTCCTCCATCCCATGTGTAATGAACAAGCCAGTAGTCCCCTTTCCTGTTCTCCACAGGCATTGTCCTGTTCCATTGCTGGGCCCAGGTGTCCATTCATGTGGGCTAAGAATATTTCAATCAGGTCAGTATATGGTTTCTAAATTAAAGAAGCCGAGGCAGACACGGTGAGCATAGAAGACAACCGGCAACAAAGAACATCCTGAAAGTTGTCACATACGGATCAAAGGTTCTCATATATTTTTTCAAGAGGTTTATTTTGTCTGTGGGTTAGAAAAAAAAGAACTGCAGGAAGAGACTGTGGTGTGGAAAGGGCATCTGCTGCTGTTAAAACACAGGTGGGGAGGCTGGGTGTGGGGAAGGGCACAGAAGGAACAGAACAAAGGCTCTGACTTCAGCAAAGAGGGCACTGAAAACAGAAAATACGGAGCTCATTTGCTGCTAATTTCTGGCCTTCTAAGATAGAGTGTTGTATTCAGGGAGAGGTGGTGAACTTGAGCACTTTAGAAAGTTTGAAAGTAGACACCATGCAGGGACTTATTTTAAGGCAAAGAGAAACTGAATTTTTTTTTTGCCTGATGATTTTTTTAAAAAAAAGAAAGAGGATTTCATCCTAGTTAGAATGGTAGTTTAAGTCTAATCAGGATATCTTACTTAATTCAATATGTGCACAGAATATAGACCACCATTGGTACCCTCCCGGCATCCTTAACCCTACTTAGTTTTAGGAACCTACTCTACAAAGGGCAGTGATGAACCTGAAGGGAGTGTGGGGAGGGTTGAAGATGATGAAAGAGTTATAAAAATCACAGCAAAGTAATCTAGGGATATAAAGTTAAGGGAACACTAAAAATAACATTCTTGAAGAATTTGGCTCAAACTCTGCAGTGAGGCAGAGTGAAAGAAAACATGCTTAACTGTACCATGAAACACTGAAGTCCGATACATAAGAATACGTTTTCTATCCAAGACAGTAGAGGGCTTGAGAAGCAGGTTTCTTTTTCTTTTTTTTCATATCCTCACTGTGGCTGTAGAATTTATTTTAACCAAGTTTTAGAAAAGACAAATACATAATTTTTACAATATCATCTTCTTGCTTTTCATCAATATACTTTGTCCATGTATCAATAAACTTTCATATTCCCTTATTAAAAATATTTTAGGCTGAATTGTGTACCATGAATGCACTGCTGTCTTTACTTCTTTATCGGAAGTGAGTCTCTGGCCTCGAAGGGCTACGTTCGGTGAACCAAACAGGTAAAAGTTGGATGGAACAAGATGAGGACTATCTGGAGGATACTTGAATACCTTAAAATGAAGTTTTTGCAGAGTGTCAACAGTGTGGGCAGAGATGTGCTGATGTGCATTGTCATGCAAGATCACAAAGCCCTGGAATAGTAGTCCTCTGCATTTAATCCAAAATTTAGGTTTCAGATCTTCACTGAGCATTTCATGTAATGAACACTGTTGATTGAGAAGCAGGTTTCTGACACAGGTTTGATTGAGATGTTGGTTTCTGAAGCAGCTTAAAAAGTCTCATCCACTAACTAACTTCTTTTTCAAGTGTGCTTATAGTCCCGAATTTGGTACAGGTTGGTATTCTTTAAAGTAGAAGTAAAAGTGTCAACCTAAACCATTTATGAATTTTGATGAATTTAATTTTGTTAAGAAGCTTTACAACTGTGAGGAAGGCCTAGGACCAGGCAGTATTTTGTTCTGTTGTGCAGAGGGTCACTATCAGTTGGAACCTACTTGATGATACTTAACAATAACAGCAACAATTTTATTAAGAAAGGAAGGGAGCCAATGCTCTACTTGAAAAATGATAACTGGATAAATTTAAGAAAGTAGAAACTTTAGGTAAGTTTTTACCTGTAACAAATATACTTATTGCTGGATCCTTTCTTAAGATTTTCAGGCCTCTCTTTGAGATTCCCTTACCTCCTTTATAAATCATAAAATGCGAGACACAGGACCCGCTTTTATATGATTTCCTGATACAACCTCTCTCAATTTGTTATAGAGGAAACCAAATAGTAAGGAATGCATAAAGGATTACTAAAGACATAAACTGAGCCAGTTTAATTTAGATTGGTATCATATTGAGCACTTAGAAGAATAAAAGTGCCTAAAGCATAAAAGTATTTATGCCTATGTTAAAATTTAAAGTGACAGTTTCCACTTAAAACCAAATGGCCACCACTCATCTGTCAGTTTGTCATACTGTGGTGGCTTGTGAGTAGCTGTGATTCTGAAAGCTATGCCACTGGTATTTTAAATACCAGCAGGGTCACCCATGGTGGACAGGTTTCAGATGAGTTTCCAGACAAAAACAGTCGAGGAAGAAAGAGTGACAAACTACTTCTAAATATTTAGTTACTTAAAACCTTATGAATAGCAGAGAAACACTATCAGATATAGTGCTGGGAAATGAGTCCCTCAGGTTGGAAGGCACTCAAAATGCAACTGGGGAAGAACTATTTCCTCAAAGAAGAGTTGACTGTGATAACACCAATGGAGTAAAGCTTGTGGGAGAAAAGCCTGCGGCACCTTCATTTGCTGATGTGGCACATCTCAAAATGAAGAGAAATAGCTGTAAACATCCATTGAAAATTGGAACATGGAATGAACGATGTATGAATCTGGGAAAATTAGAAGTTGTCAAAAAGAAATGGAATGCATAAACATTGACGTCTTAGGCATTAGTGAGCTGAAATGGACTAGTATTGGACATTTTTAATCTGACAACCACATGTTATACTATGCCGGGAATGACAAATTGAAGAGGAATGGTGTTGCGTTCATTGTCAAAAAGAACATATACAGATCAGTCATGAGGTACAACGCTGTCTGTGATAGGATAATATCCATGTGCATACAGGGAAGCCCCATTAACACCACTATTATTCAAATTTACACATCAACCACTAAAGCCAGTGAGGATGAAATAGAAGAATTCGATCAACTTCTTCAGTCTGAAATTCAGCAAACATGGAATCAAGATGTATTGATTATTACTGGTGATTGGAATGCAAAGGTTGGAAGCAAAGAGAGAGGATCAGTAGTTGGAAAATACGGCCTTACTGATGGAAACGATGCTGGAGAATGCATGATAGAATTCTACAAAACCAATGATTTGTTCATTTCAAATACCTTCTTTAGACAGCATAAGAAATGACTATATACATGGACCTCACCAGATGGAAGGCATAGATATCAAATTGACTACATTTGCGGAAAGACATGATGGAAAAGCTCCATATAATCAGTGAAAACAAGGCTGGGGCAGACTGTGGAACAGACCATCAATTACTCATATGCAAATTCAAACTGAAGCTGAAGAAAGTGAAAACAAGTCCACGAGAGCCAAAATATGACCTTGAATATATCCCACCTGAATTTAGAGATCATCTGAACAACAGATTTGATACATTAAACACTAAAGACCAAAGACCAGAAGAGTTATGGAATGACATCAAGAACATCATACATGAAGAAAGCAAAAAGTCATTGAGAAGACAAGAAAGAAGGAAAAGGTCAAAATGGATGTCAGAAGAGGTAATCTGAGAAGCTGGGTTATATGAAGAAAAACACGGCATCAGAATTGGAGGAAGACTTATTAACAACATGAGATACGCAGATGATACAACCTTGCTTGCTGAAAGTGAAGAGGACTTAAAACATTTACTGAAACTTTCTCTCCAGCCTACATAGAGATGCTAAAGCAAATGGAAGAAATGAGGAGGTCCAAGAGCTGAACAGAAAATTTCAAAGATCAGCTCAAGAAGATAAAGCCAAATATTACAACAAAATGTGCAAAGATCTGGAATCAGAAAACCAAAAAGGAAGAACACACTCAGCATTTCTCAAGCTGGGGGAACTGAAGAAAAAAATCAAGCCTCGACTTTCATTATTGAAAGATTCTCTCGGTAAATTATTGAATGATGCAGAAAGCATCAAGAGAAGATGGAAGGAAGACACAGAGTCACTGTACCAAAAGGAAATGGTTGATGTTCAACCGTTTCAAGAGGTAGCATATGATCAAGAGCCAATGATACTGAAGGAGGAAGTCCAAGGTGCATTGAAGGAAATGGCAAAGAACAAGGCACTAGGAACTGATGGAATACAACTTGATTATCTTTCAAGAAAGTGAGGCAGCACAGGAGGCACTCACTCATCTCTGCCAAGAAATTTAGAAGATAAATATCTGGCCGACTGATTGGAAGAGATCCTATTTGTGACCATTCCAAAGAGAGGTGACCCAACGGAATGCAGAAATCATCGGATAATCTCTTTGATATCCCATGTGAGTAAAGTTTTGCTAAAGGTAATACAGAAATGGCTACATGACTACGCATAAGCTTTTAATTGTGTGGATCATGACAAGCTATGGGCAACATTGCGAAGTATGAGTATTCCAGAACACTTAATTGTGCTCATGAGGAATCTGTACCTGAACCAAGAAGCAGTTGTTTGAACAGAACATGGGAACACTGAATGTTTTAAAATTTAAAAAGGTGTACGACAAGGTTGTATTCTTTCACTATACTTATTCAACCTGTATGCTGAGCAAATAATACGAGAAGCTGGATTATATGAAGAAGAATGTGGCATCAGGATTGGAGGAAGACTCATTAACAACCTGCGATATGCAGATGATACAACCTTGATCGCTGAAAGTGAAGAGGACTTGAAACATTTACTTATGAAGATTAAAGAGCACAGCCTTCGATATGGATTACATCTCAATATCAAGAAATCAAAAATCCTCACCACTGGACAAATAAACAACATTCTTATCAACGGAGAAAAGATTGAAGTTGTCAGGGACTTCATTCTTCTTGGATCAACTATCAACACTCACGGAAGCAGCAGTCAAGAAATCAACGATGTATTGCATTAGGCAAATCTGCTGCACAAGACTTTTTTAAAGTATTGAAGAGCAAAGATGTCATCTTGAGGACTAAGGTGCACCTGACCCAAGCCATGGTATTTTCAATAACCTCATATGCATGTGAAAGCTGGACAGTGAATAAGGAAGACTGTAGAAGAATTGATGCTTCTGAGTTATGGTGTTGGAGGAGAATATTGAAAGTGCAATGGGCTGCCAAAAGAACCAACAGATCTGTGTTGGAAGAAGTGCAGCTAGAGTGCTCCCTGGAGGCCAAGATGGCCAAACTTCATCTGTCATACTTCGCACATATTGTCAGGAGGAACCAGTCACTGGAGAAGGATATCATGTTTGGTAAGGTGGTGGGTCAGAGAAAAAGAGAAAGACCTTCAACGAGATGGACTGGCCAAGTAGCAGCATCGATGGACTCAAGCATGGCAGTAATAGTGAGGTTGGCCCAGGATCAGCCAGTGTTTTGTTCTGCTGTGCATAAGGTTGCTATGGGTTGGTACCGACTGGATGCACCTAACAACAACACTAAAAGTTTTCTGTTGACAAATATTTAACATGAAAATATTAAAATAGTTGACTGAAAATATTAAATCTCACCTTGATTATAAATTTTGAAGAGGAGGAACTATATATGTTTATATATTATTTAAAGACCACAAAGTACTTAATATGCTTATAGCTAACATAGAAAGTCAAAATATGTCAAGTGCATACAACCTACCAGTAGATGCAAAAGTGGAAATGTCAGAATTATTTCGGGTGCAACATCCAGCTTTTGAATCCCATTGCAGTCAACTCTGACTCACACTGACCATATAGAACAAAGTAGGGCTGTTCCAGAGGGTTTCCAAGGCTGCAATCTTTATGTACTTATGAGTCGGACTGCTAACCTCAGGGTCAGCAGTTCGAAACTACCAGCTGTTCCATGGGAGAAAGATGAGGCTTTCTGCTCCCGTAAGGATTTACAGCCTCGGAAACCCTGTACAGGGTTGCTATGAGTCGGAACTGACTCCACGGCACACAACCACAACCACAACAACCATCTTTATGGAAGTAGACTGCCACACCTTTCTACCATCAGCAGCTGGTAGGAACGAACTGGTTAGGAGCCACGTGCTTAACCACTGCACCTCCAGGGAAGTTCCAAATTTTTTTGCCCACCAGGAGACATTTGGCAATAAACAAGGTATTTTGGGCTGTCAAAACCAGGGGGAGAGTAGTGGGAGGGTGCTGCTGCTACTGACATCTAGTGGACAGAAGCCAACAATGCAGCTTGTTGTTAGTGCCATCCAGTTGGTTCCAACTCATAGCCACCTACCTGTATACAGTTTTCAAGGAGTGGCTGGTGGGTTTGAACCACCAATCTTGTGGTTCAAAGTCCAGTGCTTATCCTACAGTGCCACACTACAATGCTGCTAAACACAAGAAAGTCCCATCCGACCAAGAATTTTCTGGTTCAACATGTCAATGCAGGTATGTGTCATTAACGGCTGCTTGGGCAATCTTTGATCATATATACATCTGTGGTCCCATAAAGTTGTTTTCTTTTTAAAGGAAAGCAGTTTTCCTTTATTTATTACATCCTCCTAAAGATAAGACCCCAAACCCAGACTCTTGCAGCGTTGATCATGGACGGGATACAGCCAAGAGAGGCAGAGGACATGGCTCTGGGCACAAACTCTCTAGCTTTGTCTGGTGGATAAACAGTGGACCAGACTGCATGAATCACTCTCTAAGCAACTGCTAACTCTTGTTCCTACAGTCACACTTTCAGCTATTGTCACTACCCATCCATTCCTCCAGTCTCCACCCGCAGCTTAGCAGCAGCAACAGCAATAAGGACAATCAGAAGCTGGTTGCAATATGGTGTTCACACAATGTCCAAGTCACATATATCCTAATTCACAGAATGTACCGTGGATGCTAAGCAAAGGATATGCATAGTGCCAAGGTTCAGAAGCCCTGGCTTAGTATCATCAACTCTGCTTAATGAGCACCTTATTTTTTCAAAATGAAATGGATATTATTTAGAAATATGTTTGTATTTTTCTGGTTATCAGGAAAACGATTTATCAACCCACCAACTATAGCTTTCCACTTGAATGCTTAAATTAGAGGATAGTTAGGATATACTGATACTAATGCAATGTCAACCACTATTTATAAAGCTGGAGTCTGGGGCATATACCCTTTGAATACCCAGAGTAGGATGCATCTCTGGGATATGAAAGAATTAAGCCATAATAAAGAGGGCTGCCAACTTAGACAACGTTTGAAAAACCCAAGTAAATCCTGTTTGACTGGATTTCAGTGGGATCCATATATACTCATACAGCAGCTCTGGAGCATGAGGACTCTAACTATAAAACGAATGCCTGCAAGGCCTCTGAGATGAATTAAGGTCTGAGAATGTGCTGGTAATTGGTGTTATAAAGAGTAACTGCCCCAAAGGATTGAGAACTAAATGATGTAATGCACACAAAGAGCACAGCACAGGACAAAATAGGTAATAGATGTCCAATGGTATATTAGCTACAAAGAACCTTGGTGGTGCAGTGGTTAAGAGCTGGACTGCTAACCAAATGGTTGGTGGTTTGAAACCACTAGTGGCTCCTTAGGACAAAAGACCTGGTTAGCTGTTCCAGTCAAGATGACAGCCTAGGAAACCCTGTATGGGACTGTTCTATTCTGGCCTATAGGCTACAATGAGCCAGAATCAACTAGATGGCACCCAACCATCATAACAACAAATTAGTTATAATGAGAATGATGAGGAGAATGATTGCCCTTATTATTATGAATATCAAATTTCCACAAGGAAAATATTTTTTACATGAACACTGCTGTTTACCTCCAAGCCTCTTCTCCCCTCCATATGCTTGTCCATGTCTGCTCAATAAAGCATTAAAGAGAAGGCTGGCTAGAAACCCCAACGCACTGACAACTAAAGGTCTCTGTCTTAACTCCTCCTCTCAATATGATAGAAACAAATGTTTTGAAACAAAAGTGAAAAGGGCTAAGGGGAAATTGTGCTACCAATTTTCCTCATGAAGAAACAACAGCCACCCTCAACCATATGTACTGATTTGTTCCCTGCCAAAATATTATTTACCATTGAGGAAACATAACAGGTTGCCATGAAAGTTACTGATATATATATATATATGTATATTTGTTGTTCTTGAGTGTTGTCAAGTCAGTTCCAACTCATGGTGACCCTGTATAGGGTTTAATTTAAACTACTGACCTTGTGATTTAAATTGACCTTGCAGTCCAGTTTATTATCCCACAGCACCACACCAGGACTTCTTGTATATGTATGTGTGTGTGA
>NW_006408530.1:7043038-7105863 GCF_000296735.1 Chrysochloris asiatica | reverse complement strand
CCAAACTTGTGGTTCAAACCAACTTTGCAGTTCAGCACATTAACCCACAGCATCACACCAGGGTATACAGATATATAATCATTCATTCAGCATAGACTGGAGTTGATTATTTCATTCATTCAGTCAACAAGTGTATATTAAGGTTGGGCACTATGGGAACTTCAAAGATCCATGAGACAGTATCTTTCCTCTCAAATTGCTTACAATCATACAAAGAGAAAAGTAAACCTGTGGTTAGCAAGAGACAAATCTGGATGGCCCTGGAGACTCATTTTCTCCTTTCTTTCGCTTGCTTAGCAGAAAGCTGGTTCAGCTAAATGAAAAAAAATCGGCTCATCCCAACCACTGGGCTCCAGAGGCTTTCCCTTTCTAATAAGGCTACTTACTGGACCAGGGAGCTTCCATTGTTACACAACCACATAGATGTTCCATGGCCCCTGACCCTATAAACATGGACGCATTAATCCAGAGCTGTGGCCATAGTGAGCACAAACATATGTGGCCTGGCCTAAGCAGTGGGTGAGATTTAAGGGATTGTACACACTGTTACGTCTCTACTTACACGCATTTTCTCCCAATAAAACCTGTATTATATCTATTGCATAGCATAAGCATTTTGTAAAAGTGCTACCCTTGCATAAAAGGCTGATTTAACAGTGACAGTAAGTCAGAGATGTAAATGTCACATTAACTCCATCTATGGTTTACTCTTCCAACTTCGAGTGCTTCCATATGTACAAAACAGATTCAAATTGCTGTTTATTTAAAAAGACTTTCCTGAAATTAAAAGGTTATCTAGGAAGGCTAAATGTATCATTGGTCCCTGAAAATTTGGAACCCATGGTAGATGTGTTTTGGATCAAAGTCAAGCTCTCTGAAGGGATGATCCTAGAACCCTGACCAGGGTAGCTTCAGCAGACACTGTTCAGAGGACGGTTCATAGCCAATACTGGATTGATCTGGGGCTAATCCAGTTTAAGTCTTTATGAATTCTCTTTAATGGTCTAAGGTTTGCCAAAGAAGGGAAGTCTGGAATGTTTGAGGAGTTCTATGACAAAAACCAATTTCTACACTAGAGACAGGCTTACTTATATCTGTCATTAGAGCTATCATCCACTATGTCCTCACTCCCACAGTAGGACTACAGTGAACCCAGTGAGGTGCTTTATACCAGGAGCAAAATATTAGGAGGCACAACTCTCAGAATGGTGTTAGTGCTGACTACGTACATGCACAGCTCTGAGAGGGCATACTCCTTACACCTTGTGCCCTCAGCATCTCACCAGCTTCACCCCTGTCCCAACCCTGCTCACCTCTCTCTCCCCTTTTCCACCTCCCCTTAGTTTTTCCATCAGTCTTCCATACACACTCCCAAGAACCGTGATATAGCCATGCCTGAATAAAATTAGGAACAGATCTACCATAAAAGTAACATTTCTTAGGTGAAAGTTTGAGAGAAACCTACCCAGGCCTGAATTCTTTCCTCATATCACCAGAACATTCCTTGGAAACTTAAGACAAGGCAGGTCTGATTTCCTAGCTAATTCATTTTCTTCCTGTCCATGATGAAGACCCCAAATCCAGTTATAAAGACTTTTTGCATTGATTGCAATTTCCAAATTAAATATTTTCTAACTTGTATTTGTTGTTTGGGTATCCTGTTATGGCAACCTATGAAGTATCACAGCAATTTGGAGTCCTGGAGTGGCACTGTGGGTTAATGTGCTGGACTGTGAGATCAGTTTTAATCGTAAAGTCGGCAGTTTAAGCTTACCAGCCGCTCCTTGGGAACTCTATATAGGATTGCTGTAAATCAGAACCAACTCAGTGGCACTTAACAACAACAACAAATGAAGTGTCACACCAATTTAGAAACTGATGTCAGTGTTTTTTCCCTCTGTGAATACTAACTACTTATCAAAGAAGTGTTCCCGTCTAAACATGCAACAATGTTTTATGATCATGATCACAATTCACTATTGAGACAGTGTGAAGTGGCCAGGTCATGATGGGCCTTCAGATGATGAGGGCTGGCCTTCTAATCTTTAGCCTTGGCCATTTTAAAAATTGATATGGGATAGGTTTAAATTTTGAGGAGATCTGTGTACATTAATAATAGAACCCTCTGGTGTTAGGGGTGGAGTATCCTGTCTACTCGCTCAGGCACCCCCTCTAGTCACCAGAATGGAGGTGTGCAGACAGCGAGAGACCAATGAACAGATTTAAAAAAGAGAGAGAGAATTTCCATACCTTTATCTCCACGATTCTGTCAGGCATCTGTGGCTGCTCTGATCCTTCCCCATTTGGTCTCACCCATGATAATCGTTCAGGGAGCAGCTGAGCACTTTGGATTAGAAAGCACTGGATATCTTGCTTCTGCTACAAATTTCCCTGGCTGTAAGCCTTCCAACATTCAAAATATTCCTTTATATGTGGTTCAGAGTTCTTGAATCACCCCTGAGCCTGTTTGGTCCAGTATTCTGTGTTGTTGCTGATGGAGATCCTCACTGCACTTCTACACTATCCACCATCTTGTTTGTTCTCTTGAAAACTTCTTAGACAGCATCACACATCTTAAGGCAATGAGTTTCTGGGCCTGGAGGCTCAGGACCATAGTTTCAGGGGACACCATGGTCAGCTGGCATAATATAACCCACAAAGACAAAGTTATACTTTTGTACTTAGCTAAGTCGCAACTGGCTCATAAACAGTCATCTAAGGTGCAACTATTGTTCTCTCCATGTGTGAATGAAAAAGAGTGATGAAAACTGAAGATGCTTGTAATCAATTAGTCCAGTGGACCAATGGAGTAGATGAACATCAGTCACCTAGACTCTGAGACCAGAAGAACTAGATGGTGCTTACCTACAACTACCAGTTTCTCTTAAAGGTATCACATTAGAAGGTCCTGAATAGAGTTGGAGAAAATATGGAACAAAACTCAAAATTATAAAAAAGACCAGGCTTACTAGTCAGAGAGATTGGATGAATCAGAGACTATGGCCCTCAACCATGCTTGTTTTGAAATGGAACTCACCCTTATGACCAATTTTCATCCAAACAATACATAGGTATATAGGGGAGAACAACACTAAAAAGGCATGATCACCATGGAATGGTCATTCACTCAAGATCAAATGGCAACATTTACCTAAGGACAAATTTGAGAAGAGATGGAAAAGAGGGTGGAATATAAATGGAAACCATAAGGAGGAAATAGATTAACAGTTGTTGAATGGATTAGATTAGAGGATTCTAACATTGAGGTGAAACAAAAATGTATAATTTGTTAAATGTAAAAAGGATGATCTTCTCTTTAAACTTTCACTCAATTCACAATAAAAAGTTTAAAAAATAGTAACAAATAACTATGTTCAACTAGACAAAACAAAGCTGCAGGTTAGATTAGGCTCCAGGTATGAGTATGCTGGAGTCCTGGTGTGACGCTGTGGGTTAATTTACTAGACTGCAAAGTTGGTTTGAACCACAAGGTCAGCAGTTCAAGCTCACCAGTTGCTCTTTGGAAATGCCATACAGGGTTGCTTTGGGTCGGAAATGACTCGATGGCATTTAACAACAGCAACAACATGAGTCTGCTACTCCTGCAAGAGATTGCTTCCATTTTGAACCTGACTCCAACTTCTACAGCTTCAGAGGACTCTATTGTTAACCTCTTTGCCATTAGACTCCACTCTGTCCTCTCAGTTCCTTAGGGCAGGCGGTTCCTTACAGCCTCTTAACAACTCATCAGTTCAGCTGGTGAGCTTGAACTGCCAACCTTGCAATTCAAACAGCTTTTCAGTCTGGTGCATTAACCCACAGCACCACGCAATAATTCAGTTGTTGTTGTTAAGTACCATGGAGTCAGTTCCAACTCACAGTGACCCTACACAGGGTTTCTGAGGCTGTCAATCTTTACAGAAGTGGAAAGCCATCTTTCTCCTGTGGAATAGCTGGTAGTTTCGAACTGTTGACCTTGAGGTTAGCAGCACGATTAGTAACCACTACGCTACCACAATTCAGTAGAGGCAGGGAAATTGATGATGCAGGAATAGGGAGAGTTGCTGAAGCAGTGCTCTTGAGTAAACGAGAAGAGACAGATGGAATGTGTAAGTGGAGGAGTTGGCCTAAGAGAAGAGTTGGTCATTCATGCACAGTTAAAAGAGGGATGACAGAGAATATTGGCAGAGACATTGGTAAGTGATAAGATGTGGTATAATCAGAGTTTATGGGAGTTCTCAACTGATTTTCTCATTAAAGTAAGACGCAAGGTTTTTAACTGAGAACTAATATCAGGGAGAAGAGCAGAAGGCATGAAACAGTTTTCCAGAATAGTAGAGGTGTAAACAGACTAGTGAAATATAGCAAGATTGATGTAAGGTATTGGAGACTCCCTTCAGGTTAAGGATCATGAATTTCATGTGAGTCATTACAATTGTGTGCTTAACTCCAGTTTCATCCAGCCGTAGGGATGCAGGTGTGACTTGGTGGAGCTGGATTTAACTAGCATTGTGCAAGTTAAGACAAATCAGAAGAATGATAAAATTACTGGGTGAAGACAATGGGCTAGAAATAAAATTTTGATATAGTAGGTGTGTGAGCTTAACCAGTCAGATTCCTTTTCTTTCTCTGCCTTTCTGGCTCTCCTACTTCCTTGGCAGTCAAACATGAGATAAAGAAATATGAAGGAATTGGCAGCAGAAACTGAAAGACCAAAGAGTGGAGTGTCCTGAGGGGGCTTTGAGTAAGTTCAAGATTTAAGTACGCAGAAACCGAGTTGAGTCTGAGGCAGCAGAAGGAGAATCAGACTTGGTCATGTCAATGGTAGACCATCACAGTGAAAACCTATCAACTCCTGCTGCTCAGGGCATGACAAGACAACCTGGCCCCTGGAGCTGCTTCAGACACTGAGGACATAGTACACCTATTGTAGAGTATAAAAGCAAGCAACTATCACTTATTGCCTAAGTAAAACAAAACCAAAAATAAAATGCTTTTTATTCATGAGTGACTTTCTACTAAATAAATGGGTGCTTAATGCCTCCTTTTACAGCATTTATTATGTTTTGTATTAAACTGTACATATTTGAATACATGATTAAATTAAGTAACTGAGTAATCATAATGTAACAGAACCCAAAGCAGGTCCATAAAGACAAGGATGATTCCTGGGACTTTTAGCACAACTGTGTGCTTAACAGGCAGTACATAAAATATATAGGCAATATCACTCTCAAGGGATTAGGCTCTGATTAGGTTTTACCTATTTCTGACTTCCTGAGAATCTGGGTTGCCTAAGAAGTCAGAAATGTCTAAATATCAACTTGTGAGCTTATAAAATTAATTTGCCAGATAGTCTGAAATTCGCCAAAAAAAAAAAAATGTACATAGAGTCACAAACCAGCAGATGGTTTCTATTGACCATTTCATTTTTAGCAATGTGATGCTAGTCTCTATCTCTTAGATATTCTGCTGGAGGTATCACACCCCAACTCAGAGCTACTGCTACCCATTGTCATTCTATAAAAGGGCTGCCAAGCCACCACAGTGCTTACATAATTCCAATGAATCCTCCTCTTTCTTATGGGGATAAAAGGGAAAGTAGAGCAAAGATGAGAATATAGCCTCCAAATAATCAAAAGGGAAAAAAAATGTTAAGTTCTAGAAATAAAATCATTTATATGAGTACATTTCAAAAATTTTTTTTAAACCACTGGAAAATTAATTTATAATGGGACACACACACATAGTTGAAACGTAAGATTCATAACCCTTTTTATATATTATGCTCTGATATTTTTCTAATCTAGTTTAACTCTATTTAGTTTTTTTAAATGTTGCTCATAAAATATTGATTTGATTTAAGAACCCACACAAGACTTGATGTGAATTATAAAATGTAAGAATTATAAAACATATGAAAATGTATGAATTACAAACACAAACAAAACATACCATTATCTTTGTTCTGTAATAATATAGGTATTTTTTAAATCAAGATGGAAAATAAATCTTCCTAGTAAAAAGGAGTAAATGATAAATTATTAATTATCATTATTTATAGGTAGTATGATTGTATATAGAGTCCTGGTGTGGCGCTGTGGGTTAATGCACCAGACTGCAAAGTCTTTTGAACTGCAAGGTCAGTGGTTTAAGCTCACCAGCTGCTCCTCAGAAACCTTATACAGGGTCGCTGTGGGTCAGAACGGACTTGATGGCAATTAACAACATGACTGTATACATGGAAACCTCAAAAAGTTCAACTAAAAAACCATTAAAAACAAGAAGAAAATTAACTGCATTTGTGGTTATACATTAAGATATAAAAATCAACCTTTTTTCTTAAACAAACAATAACTCAAAAGATAACAAAGAAGAGAAAAAGCAACACTCATTTAGCATCAAAACAAGATAAAATACTTGGGTGAGGGGGATAAGAAATTCTCAGGCTCATCTGAAGAAAAATATAAATCTTGACTAATGATCATAAGAGTAAAATCAAATAAAAGACCTTGCATCATTTTAGAGTGAGAGGACTCACTGTTATAAAGATGTAATTTCTCCTCACATTAACTTTAATGTGATCATAATCAAAGTACAAATATAATTCTTTGGAGAGATATTTGACAAAATCAAACCCAAATCCACATGGAAAAATAAATTTGTGAGACAGACCAGGCAAATTGTCAGGAAGTAAAAAATACTGAATGAACTACCCCTGCCAAATTTATTATAAAGCTACAGTGATTAGAATAGTTTGATTGTTGTTAAATGTCGAGTCAATTTCAACACATAATGACCCTGTTTCCAAAGAGCAGTTGGTGGGTTTGAACTTCGACCTTATGGTTTGAAGTCCAGTGCTGATCCACATCAGAAGTCCATAAATAGTTTGATAGTGATACAGAAATAGACAAAATTACCATAAATACAGAGTTCAGAAAAAGCCCTAAATGCTCATGGGCCTTTGCTATATGGAAAATTTAGTCCTTCAAAATTGGGCTGACGCATAATGAAAGATGTTGTGTTAACTGCTTGGTCTATGTACAGGTTTCTTATGAGCACAATTAAGTGCTCTGGAATATTCAATGTTCTCAGTGTTATCCATAGCTTGTCAAGATCCACACAGTTTTTGAGTAGTCAATAAAGAAAAGGTAACATCTTACTAGTATTCTCTGCTTTCAGCCAAGGTGATCTGACATCAGCAATGATATCCCTCATTCAACAGCCTTGTCTGAATCCAAATTGAACCTCTGACAGTTCTATGTCAGTATATTGTTGCAGACATTTTAAAATTATCTTTAGCAAAATTTTACTTGCATGTGATATTAATGATATTGTCCAATGATTTATGCATTGGGTCACCTCTCTTTGGAATGGGCACAAATATGGGTCTCTTCCAATCATCTGGTCAGGCAGCTGTATTCCAAATTTCTTAGCATAGATGAGTGAGTGTCTCCAGTGCTGCATCAGTTTGTTGAAAGATTTCAATTTATATTCCATCAGTTCCTAGAGCCTTGTTCTTTGCCAATGCCTTCAGTGCACCTTGGACTTCTTCCTTTGGAACTATCGGCTTATGATCATATACTCTCTCTCGAAATGGTTGAACATCATCCATTTCTTTTTGGCGCAGTGACTCTGTGTATGCCTTCCACCTTCTTTTGATGCTTCCTGCATCATTTAATATTTTATCCATTTAATATTTCAATATTGCATGTCAAAGCTTTTCCACTGTTTCTTTCTATAGATGTAGTCAATTTGATTTCTGTGTATTCCATCTGGTGAGGTCCATGTGTATAGTCATCTTGTATACAGAGTCATATAGTTGTTTTTAAAAGGTATTTGCAATGAATAAGTCATTGATCTTATAAAATTCTATGGTCAAAAACCTATCAGTACCACTAATGATTCTGTTAAAAGGTATTATGGCAGAACCCAAAAAAGGATTGGTAGGCAGAAATATGACAAAAATTGGGCAGCTCTAGCTGTACTGATATGAAAATATGGTGATGATGCATTATTTAATGAATAAGGAAAGTTCCAGAATAATAAATACCCAGGTATTTTTAAACATGTATGTGTGTATATATGTATATCTTGGAGTACTGGTGTGGCACTGTAGGATAAGAATACTAACCACAAGGTTGATCATTCAAACATA
This sequence comes from Chrysochloris asiatica, assembly GCF_000296735.1. NCBI lineage: Eukaryota > Metazoa > Chordata > Mammalia > Afrosoricida > Chrysochloridae > Chrysochloris > Chrysochloris asiatica. The sequence goes on along the minus strand of NW_006408530.1, from coordinate 7,097,705 downwards.
CCAGTTGCTCCTCGGAAACCCAATATAGGGTGGCTATGAATCAGAACCAACTCAACAACACTCAACAGCAATAACATGTATATCTTTACATATAGCATAAACATATATAACATTACAGTTCATTGCATAATCAATATGGCATAATATACTACTGTATCAGTTTGTCATACTGTGGTGGCTTGTGTGTTGCTGTGATACAAGAAACTGTGCCTCCAGTCCCCAGTGAATAGTTTTCATCTTGTCTAGATGAGTCTGGCAAAAGGAGATGGGGATACGATTCTTATGATTTGATAGTGAATAATTGTTATCATGACTAATTGCGACTGTCACAACTGTAAAGGTAACATAAAGTGGGGAGTAGTTAATCTTACATTCCAGTAATAGAGGACCCTAGGACCATCAAGAGAGAGGAGCATGAGTGGAATGTAGGACCCTATCCAGAGAAGCAGTGACACCAGAGATGGAGGCAAAGATGATGACATGGAAAGATAGAGCAGCTAAGGACTCTAGACTCATGGAAGAGAAAGGGCTGTGTGCTGGCAGCTAGGAGGAAGGCTTGCAAAATGTGTCCTTGGGTTTTTTTTAAATGATTATATATTCCTGAGTGTTTTTGTGTACATAAAAAATCTTAATAACCAAAAAATACCCAGAGGGAATAGAAGTAAATACTGTTGAATGGTTAAAAAAAAAAAAAAAAGATTAAAAACTTTTGGATAATTTATTTAAAAACTAAATTATCAAATGGATGATAACCTATGTTTTTAAAAATGCAATTAAGTATATGTTAAAAAAGAAAGAAACTATGCGTCTGCCTATGTAGGACAAATTTGAATGGAGCTTCCAGATAAAGACAAACTAGGAAGAAGAGGCAGACCATTTCCAAATGATGGTACACAACTCAAAACAAGGGGAAAAAAAAGCTGCAAACATCCATTAATAATCAGAAGGTAGAATTACAAAATACAAATCTAGGAAAATTGGAAGTCGTCAAAAATGAAATGGAATAAAGATCAATATCCGAGGCACTAGTGAGCTGAAATGAACTGGTACTAGCCACTTTGAATAAGATAGTCACATGATTTATTATGCCACAACGCCAAACTGAAGAGGAAAGGTATCACATTCATTGACAAAAAGAACATTTCAATATCCATTTTGAAGTACAATACTATCTGTGATACGGTTATATTCATATGCCTACAAGAAAGACCAGTGAATACCACAATTGTTCAAATTGACGTTGTTGTTGTCATCAGGTGCCATCGAGTCGGAACCGACTCATAGCAACCCCATGTACAGCAGAATGAAACAATGTCCGATCCTGGAACAAACTCACTACCACTGCCACACTTGAGTCCATCAATGCTGCAACCTGGCCAATCCATCTTGTTGGGGGTCTTCCTCTTTTTCTCTGACCCTCCATCTTACCAAGCATGATATCTTTCTCCAGCGACTGTTCCCTCCTGACAATGTGTCCAAAGTATGAGAGACGAAGTTTAGCCATCTTGGCCTCAAAGGACAAGTGGTGGCCGTTTTGAAATTGACATACCAACCACTAAAACCAGTATGTTGTTGATATGTGCCGTGGAGTCACTTCTGATTCATAGGGACTCTGCACAGGGTTTCCATGGCTATAACTCTTTTACAGGAGCAGAAAGCCTCATCTTTCTACCACAGAACAGCTGGTAGTTTCAAACTACTGACTGTAAGATTAGCAGCCTGATTCGTAACCACTATGCTACCAGATCACCTAAAACCAGTATAGATGAAACTAAGAATTTCTTTCAACTTCTTCAGTCTGAAATTGGTCAAACATGTTATCAAGATACATTGATAATTACTGATTATTGGAATATGAATGTTGGAAACAGGAAAATTGAGTACCTGCAAAATATGGCCATGGTGATAGAAACAATACTGGAGATCCCATTAAAGAACTCTGCAAGACTTATAACAACTTACTCATTGCTAAACAAATAAGAGGTGACTATAATCATAGCCCTCACCAGATGGAGTATGTTGTTGTTGTTAAGTGCCGTCGCATTGGTTCTGACTCATAGAGACCCTGTACAGGGTTTCCGAGGAGCAGCTGGTGGGTTTGAACTGCATGAATAAATATATGGAAGGTCAAATGACAGGCTGTAAATACTGACTTTAATTATTGTTGTTGTTAAGTGCCTTCGAGTCAGTTCCAACCCATAGTAACCCTGTATAAGGTTTCCAAGGAGCAGCTGGATAGCTTGAACCACTAATATTGCAGTTCAAACTTACTTTGCAGTCCAGTGCATTAAACCACAGTGTCAAGGTGAAAACAGAAGAAAGCTTGGGAAAGATGATTCACTTTACTTTTTATCTATCACTGGGTTGTTACTTTTGCAATTTTCAAACAGTAAAATAAAGGGGGAAAACTTTTGAAAGACAATAAAATGGGCCACTGTAAAAGTATACCTCTTGAAAGGAAGAATTTGTGTCAACAAGACACATTTCTACCAGGTCTGACAGCTACAAATTTAACGTCCAGTTTAGTTGAGAAACACCACAGGAGTGAGGGAACTTCCCACATAGGTAGTCATTTTGATTCCTGTATACTCCATCTAGGACTCCTGGTGTGGTGCTGTAGGATCAGCACTGTACTGCGAACCACAAGGCTGGCAGCTCAACCCACTAGCTGCTCCTTGGAAATCCTACACAGGGCCACTATGGATTGGAACCAACTCAACAGCATACAACAACAACATGCTTCACATGCGCTATTCTATCTTGTTTTATTGTTATCATCAGTCCCATTTTTACTGATAGAGTGCGATTCAAAAAGACAAAGCAAAGTACTCAAGATCATACAATCAAGAGGTCTTAGACTCAATCCCAAGACTGCAACACCAAGTACATTATTTTTCACAATTTGTTGTTGTTGCTAGGTCCATCAAGTCAGTACCAACTCATAGTGACCCTTTGTACAACAAAACGAAACACTACTCTGTCATGCACCAAACTCACATTCATTGCTCTGTTTGAGCCCAATGCTGCTGTCACTCTGCCAATCCATCTTGTTGAGTGTCTTCCTTTTTTTCTCCGACCCTCCCATTTGTCCAAAAATGATATCCTTCTCCAGCGACTGGCACTCCTGATACTATGTTCAAAGTATGAGAGACAAAGTCTGACCATCCTGGCCTCAAAAGAGCGCTCTGGCTGTCTTCCAACTTCTTTCAACACAAATTGATTTGTTCTTGGGCAGTCCATGGTACTTTTATATTCTTCTCCAAAATCATAACTCAAATGCATCAGTTCTACGGTCTTCCTTATTCACTGTCCAACTTTCACATGCATATGAGGTTATTGAAAATACCATGGTTTGGGTCAGGCGCACCTTAGTCCTCAAAATGACATCTTTGCTCCTGAATGCTTCAAAGAGATCTTGCACAGCAGATTTGCAAATGCAATACATTGTTTGATTTCTTGACTGCTGCTTCCATGAGTGTTGATTCACACTTTACAAACGTTCAAAGATGTAAGTGACTTAGTCAAGGTACAGAACTAAAGAGCAGTAGATTTGTGACACAAAACCATATCTACCCACCAGAAAAAATAAGCAGACCAGCCTGAAACAGCTAGAGCAATACAAGATACATCTTCAAAGAAAGATCAGCAGGAAAAATCTAAAACAAAAATGGCAGTATGATTGGCTACTACAAGAATAAGCAAGGTGTTTTCTGGGGAGCCATCATGGCAAGCAATCAAGTTCCTTCAGGATAAACCCCCCCATCCAAGACTGAAACTCAAAGGGAACACATGAGCAGGAATGTAAGCTTGTTGGCGACCATGTTGATCTATTGGTGAGTGGAAGAGGGGGAAAGGCATCAATGAAGAAATGGGCTGAGTTCAACCATGTTCCATAGACTCCTACTGACCTGAAGGTGAGAGAGAGAAGAGGAAGGGCTGGTTGGTCTGAAGTATGGTGAGACCTGGGGACTCCTAAGCCCATGGACAAGGACATAGCCATGGAGGGCTAGAGCTGAGAGGGAAGCATCCAGCTGATATAAAGTATGGGAGAGGCACAAGATAGTACCCATTTGACCTAGCCTCGATGTCTTGATAGTCAGAACTTGACTAGAGGAAGAGAAAAAAAAGCCAAATCAATATTTGATAAAGGAAATGAGTGTAAATTGCTACAATTTGATGAACTTGACCTATACTTATGGATGTAGTAACTCAAAATACCAACTGAGAGGGAAGGCGTCTTCACATCAAGTATCAAATCTATCCCCTCTAAATACAAGGTAGATAGGGACAGGCAACTTAGGTATTGTCTACGTAAAATGAGGGGGTGATAAAGGCACGAAGCAACTGGCTTACAAGTTTTCAAGAGGGAGTTTAGTCTAAGAGTGTGCGGGGGAAGGTAAAGTCTCCATTGAATAGATTTATTTTATCTTGTCTAAACAGGTCTGGTGAAAAGAGATGGGGATAATAAATAGTGAGAAATTGTTATCATTATTAATTGCAATTGTCAGAACTGTAAAGGTAGAAGTTTTGTAACAAAAATGAGGGAATAGTTAAACTTACAGTCCAGAAACAGAGGACCCTAGGACCACCAAGGGAGAAGAGCACAAGCAGAATATGGGACCCTATCCTGAGAAGCAGCAACACCAGAGATGGAGGCAGAGATGGGGACATGGAGAGAGGGAGCAGCTGCGGTCTCTGGACTCATGGAAAGAAAGGGACTCGTTGGTGGTGCCCAGGAGGCAGGCTTGCAGAATGTACCCTTTGGTTGTTTAGATTACTATATAATCCTGAATGTTTCTGTGTACACCACCCCAAAACAACAACAACAACAAAAACAAAACAAACCAGGGAATGGAAACAAATACTGTTGAATGATGATGCACAGAGGAGACTGTAATCATTGCAATGAAATGATGGTATAAACCTGATGTTTTCCCATGTAAACTATCACTCAGTTAATAATAAAAACTAAAACAAAACAAAACAAAACAAACAACCATGTTTACTCTTTCTGGGATAACATATTACCTACAGAAATTCAGTAGTATTTGTTGAATGACTATTGACTCATATATGTAGGCTTAAAAATACACACCCACTTTAAATATGCCAAACACACACATACACACTCACACACACATATTTGTTCCGTGCTTTCACAGTAAAAGAACCAATTATGTTCTCCTGTATGCAGTGACCGGGCAGTGTTTCATTCTGTTGTGTATAGGGTCACTATGAGTCGGTACCGACTCGATGGCACCTAACAACAACAACAATACAGTTAAAAGATTTCTGAACTTGCCAAAACTCATCTAGGACACCATGGAGGAGTGAAAGATAAATATTTGTTGATCAGATGATTAACTAAGGTAAAACTCTTAGAATCATTACAGTTTGAAACAAGACTTTTGTGTGCAGATGGAAGACAAGTTCTAATAAGGAAGAGGCTAAAGTGACAGTTTTTAGAATCAGAAACCTTGATGTAAATCCTTGGCACTGTATTTACCAGCTATGCTTTTAGCTAGGTGACTAATCCTCTAAGCCTCAATTTCTTCATTTGTAGCAATATCTACCATAAGTGCTTTCTGGAGTAAAAGTGAGATGATGCATCAAAATACTTAGCCTGGTCTGAATTAAAGGAAATTATTATGCAGCATAAATCTACAAATGTGAAAGTTATACTGTGATTTTCAGTTTGTGGTGTTGTTCTTAAGTGTCGTCGAGTCGTATCCGACCCATAGCAACCCTATACAGGGTTTCCGAAGAGCAACTGGTGAGCTTGAACCACCGACCTTGCGGTTCAAATGGCTTTGCAGTATGGCACATTAACCCACAGCGCCACACCAGGACTCCTCAGTTTGTGTAGACATTCTTAATATAAGAACAGCCTAAATAAAACGCTGCCACATGAGTCTATCACAGCAGGATGTGATAGTATTAATAAGCATTTGGAAACAATCATTCCAGTAGTTGTAGTGAACCTCTATAAGGTGAATGCACATGTGGATGTAAATCCATTTTACTTGAATGCACTCAAGAAAATTCTAATTATTTTGTATTCATAACATTTTGTTATAAATTTTCAACATATATGGTGTCAATATGGACACAAAATTGTTACAAGATTCGGAAATGTGGCATTTGTTAGGCTATTATGTGTCTTTCGTGGTAGGATGTGTTCCTTTAGTCATCTGATTTAACGTTTTAAACAGATTTCCCTTAGAAGAAAATGAAATGCCTGAAAAAGGAAGAGTACCTTTTGAAAGACTACACTGCTATGGATGATAATGATCCTTTTGCTACAGATTATTATTATATAAGGGACTCTATTCATTTTTCAATTCTCAAACTAGTATGACTCAGGTTTTCAGGTTTTGGTGCAAGGAGTAACTCTTAAGCTGTGTTGAAAACCAAAACAAAGCCACAGAAAATGCACAACTGAGAGAAGGATTTTAATAGGTTTTTAGTTAAATATGCTTTAACCCTTTTAAGTTATTGTTCCCAATCATTACTGCCATGACTAACTTCTCCCTGCGTACATGCTCCTGGGATATGTAGCTGAAGGACTTAGTTGTGTACTGTTGATTAAAACTCAGATAAAAAAAGGCAAGTTGGGAGGAGGAAAACCAGAGAAGAGAAAGTATCTGGCACCCAGGTATCTTCTATAACACAACTCTTTGTCTGAAGTTACTCCCAGCTGGGGAAGGACCTTGAGCTGATGAAGTGCAGATTGCACTCCCGGAGGGGAGAGGGCATTACGCTCTGAGGAAGGACTCTGGGTTAATATCAAGAAGGGTATTAAAAACTCCAACCATATAGGGGAAACTAAGGCAGCCTTTGGAGAAGCATTCTCACTGCCTTCTAGATCTGTCATTAAGACGTATGTTGGTTCTCACCCCATCTCTGTTATTGGCTACAGCAGCTAATGGTAGGACTGTTTGGTAACACAACAACAACCTACATCAACTTTACCTTAAGAGTCCCAAATTTTGGTCAGATTCCTAAGATTTGATCAGTTCAGCAGTCTGATCTATGGTAAATTTAAGTTATGGAGTAACGTGCAATTCATGTATTTTCTGTGCTATTTCAAATAGAAATGTAAACAAATCTTGCAGAGTTCCAGAAAGCCCATGTTAATTTTCCAAGGGGTGGAAGTTCACACAGAATGCAGTTAGTAATCCTTGATTGAAATTTTCTGGGGAGCAGCCAGCCCTGTTTATTACACAGAGAGGGGACTGTGACTTCCTTGCAATGAAAAGTCATACTTAAGTTCTAATGAACATTAGACCATGATGTGTTCTGCTTTTACCCACTTCTGCAATTCCAGCCAAAGACCTTGACTAAAGATGCATGAAATAGATTCCAAAGAAGTTTGATGTAAACAGCTTTGTTTAAATGGTTTCCATCCTACAAAAAGAATTTAGAAAGAAAAAACTCTAAAGAGCTTGTGAGCAGCCATCAAAGGTACAACTACTGATCTCTCCTCACCTGGAGCAAAGTCCTAAGGACTAATAGACCACAGCCTCCATGACCCTGAGAACAGAAGAACAAGCTGATGTCTCTGAAAGGAATCACAACAGGAGGTCCTGGGTGCAGTGGGAGAAAACTCAAAAATCATAAAGAAAAAAAGAAGACCAAACTTACTGATTTGATAGACTTTAGTGGAACCCCTGAGAATATGGTCCTTAGAGACATCCTTCAAGCCTGGAACTGAAGTCATCCCCAAGGCTCAAACTTAACCCAAATGGTGGTGGTTATATGCTGTGGAGTCGGTTCCGACCCATAACGACCCTGTACAGGGTTTCTGAGGCTGTAAATCTTTACAGGAGCAGAAAACTTTATCTTTCTCCTACAGAACAGCTGGTAGTTTCGAACTGCTGACCCTGAGGTTAGCAGCCCAATTTGTAACCACTATGCTACCAGAGCTCCTTAAACCAAATGATAGACAGGCCTATAAGGTGAACAATAACAACAGAGAGGTAGGTATACACTCATTAATAACTATCAACCATAGGAGATGAAAAGGACAGCTTTTGCTCAGGGATAAAACAGCTCATAGTACAGAAAGTGCTAGTAAAGAAGGAAAAAGGGAAATTGTAAACCCAGGGAGAAAGTGGGGAGAGCGCTGTTACATTGTGAGGATTACAATTCAGGGCACAGAAGAGAATGTGCATGACTTGTTGAATGGAAAATCAATTTGCTATGCAAACTTTCACCCAAATCACAATTTAAAAAGAAAGAGAAAGAAGCTACACGTCCTGTTGTGCAACTGAATGTTGAAAATGAATCATGTTTCATTTCAGTTCTGTGAATCCACATGTTTGCTCCTTGAATATCCTGTGGTATAGGATTCCTTGATCATTTGCATAACAATTTCCTTCTTTAGGGATGAAAATCCGGTTTCCTGGGAACAGGTATGATACTGCCAAGTGAAAGTCCCCTCTCCTCTTCTTTCTCTCTTAGTGTGGTAGGGAGGCCCTGGACCACCTGTCATTAGGGAAATAAGATGCCTATTACATCATCAGATTATTAATTATACTCTCTGCAGACTAATATGATTTAGCCTAATATAAACCAGAAGACCTGCCAATAAAAACCTCAAAAAACCATCCTACGTTTCAAGATTATAAATATCCCCTGGATTCTTTAAAGTCTAAATCACTAAAGAAACTGTAGATGATTTATGGAGGCCATTTCCTGAAGGTGAATTTGGGATCTTTATGTTTCACTGAATAATGTTTTCTTTGTAGAGATGGAAAGAAGTCTTCTAGGAGGAGTCATTTGGTAGTCCTGGTAAATACACAAATTACCTTTGAACAACCACAAATAAATTCCATTCCACACACACGTTTCCTACTGGGAAACAAGGTTTCACTGCTTAATTAATGCATTTCAGTGAATTCTTATCAAAGAATATAGATTGAATAACAACCTATATGGTAGGATTGGAACATGCCAGGAAGGGTCTTCTCTCTTCCAGTACCGATTACCACCCACCCCTACAATCTCTTTCTGCCAGTTTCAAATTCTACTGTATGTGTCAGAGTTTTGTTTTGTTTTGTCTTAATCATCCAGAACTCCCTATGAAATCACAAAGCCCACTGGCAGGGACACTGCATTAAGCCTTCATTAGCTAACTCGGAAATGACTTTCCAGCTACCTGAAAGTTAATTAGGAGCCAGGGAATGAAAGAGGAGGGCAAAAAGCAGGATCTGAGATGCCAGACCCCCATCCCCACTGCAAAAGGAAGGTAACCTTTCTCAGTTGAATTCTGCCTACTTACCATGTGCTTTTATATACTATGGAGAAGATAAACAGGATATACTGGAATAGTTCAGACTCAGAAGTTAGAGAAAAAACTTGATCTTCTAAGGAATCAAGGTCTCATTTCTGTATCTATAGACTGGGGCTCATTCATGGTCATCTTTTCTTTAGACAGTGGATATGTGGCATTTTGTAGAATTTGCAATGGAAAACTAGAATGCCCTGTCATGGTGCTGTATTTGATAACGGCTCAATAGCTGCTGGTATAATAATCAAATTCCAAAGTCTGGTTTCTGATTGATGCACAGAATCACCCAATTTCAAAGGAAAAGGGCACCTAGTTCATTTACCTGCTCAGTAATTGACTTTCCTCTATCTAATACATGCTAAGTGGTCTTTTAGCCTCTGCTTGACCACCTGTAGTTCTACGGAACTCACCAATTTGATCTTCAGAAAGTTATAAAATATAATTCTTACGTCTTAAAAAATCTGCCTCCCTTTCAGGGTATATCCTTTGCTTGATTGATGATGCATGGAGGGCATTGTAACCATGGCAATGAAACAATATACAGTAGGATGAATGCAAAGCTAATGTTCTCCCATGTAAACTATCACATAATTCACAATAAAGCATTAAAAAAAAAAATCTGCCTCCTTGTTACTTCTATCCATTGATCCTAATCCAATACTGAGTTCCCACAGAACAAGCTTAAGACCTTTTATACACGACTGTCACGCAATTATCTGAAGTTAGCTGTTAATGCGCCCAGACTCTTAGATGTATCAGATGGTGAATAAAAAACCCACTGCCTTTGGAGTCTCTGGATGGTACAAATGGTTAATGTGATCACTGCTAACTGAAAGGTTGACTGTTCAAGTCCACCCAGAGGCACCTGGGAAGAAAGGACTGGCAATCTATGTACAAATAATCAGCCATTGAAAACCCTGTAGAGTATAGGTCTACTCTGACACACACAGAGTTGACATAAGTAGGAATGATTCAACAACAACAGGTATTTGTTGTGCTTTTTTGGCCTTTGATTTAAAGAAATCCAAACACATGTTGAAAAAATGTGAGCTAATAAGGATAGTAAAATTCATATCAGAAAGCCTCTCAAAGTATACTAACACCTGGACAGCCTTACCAACTTTGTCCCACAGACAGATGTATAGCATGTGTCTTGCTATCTGAAAAGTTTGGGGAGGCTATTCAAACCATTCTTATCTGTTTACTGCTTACTTACTAGGGACATATTTGCATCTTTTAGAAAGGCCATATAATAGTACACTTTGAAATGGTGGGCCCAACTTAACTGGCTTGTCATTATTCTTATTAAGTGCCATCAAGTCATTTCTGACTCATAACGACCCTGTACTGTACAGGGTTTCCAGGGAGCAGCTGGTGTATTTGAACTGCTGACCCTGTGGTTTGCAGTCCAGTGCTGATCCTACAGCACCACACTAGGAATACTATGACTGTTTATATAAAATCCTCTTTAATCAAAGCTCCCATTACTAATCTGTGACCTTCCCGAGTGTCACTGTGTCTGAGTGCAGAGGTGGGGTTTGTAAGAAATGGATGGGCACAGGGTATAACTGGTATTTGGAACTTAATTCATTAATATGTTAGAATTCTATAGGACCTTTCCTATTATTTCAGAGTTTTACATAGATGTCTGATTGTCAGTAAGAAAAAGATTTCCTTTTTTTTACAATGCACATATTTGAAGTATGCACAGTTATAAACCATCACTCTTCTCCTTCCCACTGCCACACAAAAATAACAACCTGGAATTCCTTGTATTTAAAGCATCTGGAGGAAGGAGCGGTGACACAATTTCAAAGACAGTTTCAGGTGGCTGATACTGTGAGAAATACAAAGGAAGCAGTCAAAGATTAGAACTGGCAATCTTTTCCAATGCATCAGGAGCCAGAAAACTTCCATTCTGTCTCAGCTCTGCTAGACCAAATGTGGGGGCACCACCAGGTCGCCTCACACCTCATTCCCCCACCTATAAAACAGACATAAGACTTTCCCTATTCCTCAAGATTACTATGAAAATAAAAACAAAAACAAAAACTACTATATATTGGAGTCCTGGTATGGTGCTATAAGATAAGCACTGGACTGCTATCCACAGGGTCAGTGGTTCAAACCCACCAGCTGCTCCTGGGAAGCTCTATAAAAGATCACTATGAGTAGGAACCAACTCAACAACACTTAACAACAAAATATTGTTAAAAGATAAATGAATCTTTTTTGCTCTTCTTCATTGGAGACACTTGTCCTCGTAGAGTGGCAACCACATTGCCCCAAGAGGAATTAGGAATCCACAGAGTAGGAATGCAGTGAGGAAAAGAATCAACCATCAAGTTTTATTTTTTGAAGCTTACATCAGAAACAGCTCAAAATCAGAGTCCTTATTCTTCCATGGAAGCCAACAAACACAGATGGTGACCTCAAATCACCGAGTATGACATAGGGCTCTTCTAGAATCTCTAGAATCCACTTACAAAGAGAAGAAGCCTCAGGATTTGGGTAGGATTTAAACAGAAAACGTGTAAGTGATAGCCTAGCCGAAGAGATAATGGCATAAACAATAGTGAAACAGCAGGAAAGGGTTAAATGTTGAGGAACTGGAAAGTTCCTGCTAACATTGCTTCTCTAAAAACAGGAGTAGGAAGCTAGATGTCTGACCACTGATTCCTTATTAGGACTAATCTGAGTGTTGGGAGGCTGTTTTTGTTTTGTTGCAGCGAGCGAAGTATAGACCCAAGGAGTAGAGCAAAGGACCTGGGAGTTACAGGTTTGAATTTATGTCTCAGGTTTAGCACTTACTAGCTGGTGGGCAAGATATTTACTCTTTCTAAGCTTCATTTTCTTCACCTGTAAAATGGTGTAAACACTATTACCATCTGACTCCCTGAATCTTCAGGGTGAAAATAATTTGTCAGCTATAAAGCAGTAAAGAATGCAAATGAGGGTAAGTGCTAAAGTGGGGATAAAATACCTTTGCTGACTGTTCATGTTTGGTATTTAGTATCGTGCTAGTGCCTAAACGTGTCCTGCCCAAATTGCCATGATCAGAAATCTAGTTGAAGACATAACAGCTTCATTTCTGGACGGTGGAATGATTATAAAGTATCCTGAATGAGATGTGTGAGTGTGGATTTTTCATTATTGTCACCTTAGCATAATACTCTTTTGGGGCAGTCAAAACAGGCTAGGAAGGCAGCGGAAGCCTAGTCACTTTTGTCCCAGTCACTCCTGGTCTGACTTGGCTCATTTGATACATTTCCTTAGAGGTACTAAGTGGACATTTAGTCTCTAAGTGCTACTTGCTCACCCAGAAGAATGCTTTGTCACTTAAATAATAACATGGGAAAATCTAATACTTTCACAATAAGGCTTCCTTCAGTCCACAACTTAAGAGTTTCCAAAAATAAAATATTGGCTGTGTTTATAAATCCATTTCAAAGGATCTTGGTAATTAGCCATTAGTCACAGCATGTTTATGGAGGAAAATGATAGATTATTACACATCAGGTCATTGTTAGCAAATGCCTGTTCGAGCATCTCCTGCTTGTCTAGTTCTGTGTTATGCACTGTATAGGAATTAAAATTGTAAAGCCGGCACCCATCTCCCCTCAGGAAACTCAAAGTCTGATCCATACAACAAATATTTTCAAGGTGCCTGTTTCATTCTGGGTATACACAAAATTATCAAAAACTAAACAATTCAAATCAGCTTAAAGTTATGCATTAAAATGTATTGTATACCAAAAATTGATGCCCAAATTAATGGAAGGGATTTGAGTATTGATATCCAACTGTTCTGGCTAAGGCCTAATAGGGGTTCAGTTTTACATGCCTCTTGTTAGGAGGAGTACTGGTGATCAGGAAAGCCTTCAGAAGAGAATAAACAGGAGGGCAAGGGATTTCCTTGCTTACTGGAACTAAAGAGAACTTGAAATACTTACTGATAAAGACCAAAGACTACAGCTTCAGTATGGATTGCATCTCAATGTAAAAAAACAAAAATCCTCACAATTGGACCAATAAATAAAATCATGACAAACAGAGAAAACACTGACATTATCAAAGACTTCATTTTGTCTGGATCCACAACCAATGCTCACGGAAGCAACAGTTAAGAAATCAAATAGTATATTGCACTAGGCAAATCTGCTGCACAAGACCTCTTTAAAGTGTTAAAGAGCAAAGATATCAGTTTAAGGAATAAGGTGCACCTAGTAGCGTAGTGGTTACGAATTGGGCTGCGAACCTTAAGGTCAGCGGTTCGAAACTACCAGCTGCTCCGCGGGAGAAAGATGAGGCATTCTACTCCTGTAAAGATTTACACCCTCGGAAACCCTGTGCAGGGTCGCTATGGGTCGGAACCGACTTGACAGCACATAACAACAACAACAACAGTCCAAGCCATGGTATTTTTAATCATTTCACATGCATATGAAAGTTTGACAATGAATAAGGAAGACCACAGAAGTATTGAAGAATTTGAACTATGGTGTTGGAGAATAATATTTAAAATGCCATGGACTGGCTCAAGAACAAACAAATCTGTGTTGGAAGAAGTACACCCTGGATGCTCTTTAGAAGCAAAATGGTGAAACTTTGTCTCTCATACTTTGGAGGGACTAGCTAGCCCCAGGAGAAGAACATCATGCCTGGTGGAGCAGAGGTTCAGCAAAAAGAAGATGGAACCCCAATGAGATCAACTGACACAGTAGCAGCAGCAAAGGGCTCAAACGTAAAAGCAATTGTGAGGATAGCACAGGACTAGACAGTGTTTTGTTCTGTTGTGCATAGGGTCACTGTAGGGATACAAATTGAATGCTCCAAAATGGTAACACTAATGTCAACTCAAATCATATCTCCTATCCCCTCTCATGGGTCCAGCTATCTAGAAGGAGCAGGCAGCCCCTCCTCCTGTTATCCATATCCAAACTCTTCGTTCTCTAGGCAGCCCTGCACCTGGTGATTTTCCTACCTTTTCCATGTTCTGCATACGACCCCTAACTTCTCTGATGCATGTGAAGTTTGTATACCCCATGACATAAAAAGACCTTAGTCCACACCCCTTGCATGGAAAAAGTTCATTGTCTAGCTGTTTGGGTTTTTTGTCCTTTGTCAACATATCATCTGCCAACAAATCATCTCTATTTTATTTTCTGTAACAAACTCTGTAATAATGTCTCTCAGATTGGATCCTGGTTGTTTCCTCGGTCTCTCGGCAACTACACTTTTCCCTTATGGGCCTGAACCCCAATAGTAGATATAGGTTGGAGTTGGCTGAGAATTTATACAGCAGATCAGTTTTCCATTCAACAAGTGATACACATTTTGTTTCATATCATTGATTGCAATCCCCACCATGAAACATCACTTGTATCATTCTATTCTGTTTCCATTCCTCTTTCTTTCCTAAGACTTCTAGACCTTGTCCTTGGGTAAATGCTGCTGTTTTGGTCTCAAAGGGTTTATTACTCTAAGGAATGTGTACCTCCCTATTGTTATTGTTTTCATTATAGACCTGTCTATTGTCTGAGGGTGAGTTTAGTTCCAGACCTGAAGGGTGACTAAAAGTCAAAATCTTGGAGTTCCACCAGTCTGTATATGGTCAGTAAGCCTGGTCTTTCTTTAAGAGTTTGAGTTTTGTTCCACATTTTTCTCCCACTCAATGTAGGACTTTCTAATGCAATCACTTTCAGAGCAGTTGGTAGTGATAGCCAGGCACCATCTAGTCTGCTGGTCTCAGAGTCATGGAGACTGACGTTCATGTGGTACTGTAGTCCATAGGACTCATTGTTTCCATGAATCTTTGTTTTTTGTTTTTGTTTTTTTTTCATTCTTCTTTGCTCCAGACAGAGAGACCAAAGTTGCACCTTAAGTGGCCAATCAGGAGATTTTAAGACCCCAGTTGCTACTCACCAATGTACAATATAGAATGTTGTCTTTGTGGACTGTGTCTCCTAAACATATGAGCTTCTATAAAATGTCTGTCACTTGTTGTTGTTGTGTGCCGTGGAGTCGGTTCCGACTCATAGCCACCCTGTACAGGGTTTCCGAGGCTGTAAATCTTTACGGGAGCAGAAAGCCTCCTCTTTCTCCTGTGGGACAGCTGGTAGTTTTGAACTGCTGACCTTGCGGTACACAGCCCAACTCGTAACCACTATCACTACAGGTATTAAAATCATTGCAGAATAATGGCTTGTGTGGAACTTTGACTATTAGATAGAAGTTTAGACTTTCTAAGATTCTGTTTGGTGCTGATCATCTATGATTCCAATAGGTGAAAAAATAATGGGAGAATATGGTACAAGTCAGATATTAATCACAGTTCCTCAGATGTGATCCAGAGAATAAAAGACAGTTGTATAGGATATTAGGCATGGGATACATATGATAAAAGTTATACTTGAAGACAGTCTAGCAGAAACATATAAAATAGAAAGGAAGCAAAAACCCAGGAAGTCAGAAATAGGGCTGTGCAGTAAACCAGGTGGGATACAATGGGGGGTTCTGTATTGGGTCAGCATAATGGAAATAGGAAGGAAATGACAATATAAAATACAAGAAAAGCTGCCAGGATTTAACGATCACCTATAGAGGGTCACTATGGGTAAGAACCGACTCAAAGGTACTTAACAACAACAACATACAGGGTCGCTAGGAGTCAGAATTGACTCAACAGCACTTAACAACAACAGCTTATAAGTTCTGATATGGCATTGTAGGATAAGCACCAGACTGTTAGCCTCAAGGTCAATGGTTCAAATCTACCAGTTGCTGCTCGGAAACCCCATACAGAATCACTATGAGTTGAAATCAACTTGACGGCACTTAGAAACAATAACAGCAACATTGGCTATTTAGGGCATCAGATCTGAAGTGTTAACAAGATTACCCACTCATTGCTGTCAAGTCCATTCTAACTCACAGCAACTCTACAGGACAGAGTATAACTAACTGCCTCATAGGGTTTCCAAGACTATACATCTTTACAGAAGCAGACATCTTTCTTCTACAGAGTAGATGGTGGATTCAAACCATTGAGTTTTCTGTTAGCAGATGAGTACTTAACTAGTGTACCACTAGGAGACCTTGATAACACCCAAATAGAAATATCTGGTAGGCAGCTTGAGATACAGTAGTACAGAGTGGGATAAAGAGTTGAGATTTACTAGAATAAAGAAAACTGAAGCTGCAAAAGAAAGAAACTCTCTAAGGAACAAAATAAGGAGAGAAAAATGGATCAAGGTCTAAAATAAAACTTAGGAAAGAGCAAGTGTTAGGGATTACAAGGAGAAAGATGACAGTAAACCAGTGACAGAACCAAGCTCTGAAGTAGGAAGTTCTGCCTTCCAAATCATGAGCTTACTTTATATCTCACTTGTGCTCCATGGTCAGTAACCAGGGCTTTGTTTAATACATTCCTCCAGTGTTTCCATCACTAACCTGGACCAAGTTGAATTTTTATCAGACGTTCCACTAACAGAGAAACCCAGACTAAAATCATGAAGTCATTTTCTTCAGGTCTCCCAATGTATTTGTTTGTTAAAATAAGTTCTCAGTGTTACCACTAAACTAAAAGTTCATCAAAAGAAAGCCACATGGGATCATGGAAAATACTCTGGCTTGGACGACAGTTTTATCCCAGGACTAATTGTTCCGAGCTGAACTAACAGAAGTGGAATAGGCAGATGGCTGCTAATTTAAGGAATTCCAAAAAAGCCCTCTCTCTGAACTTGGTCAAGTGAACTATACCTCAGTTCTCCCATCTGCAAAACGGTTATAATGATAGTACAATAATCTCAAACGCATGTTAAAGTTCAACATGGATAAGGAACATCATAAAAGAATGGATGCATTTGAGTTATGGTATTGGACTCCCAAAGACTCAGTACCATGGACTCCCAAAGACTCAGTAAAAAAGCTATTAGACCTCATAGGAAGATTCAGCAAAGTGGCAGGATATAAGATCAACATACAAAAATCTGTTGGTAGTGAATAACTGTTATCAGGACTGATTGTGAGGGTTGGAAATGTAAAGGCAGACCTTTTACAGCATGGAAGGGAGTGATTAACTTTGCAGTCTAGGAGCAGAGGTCCCTGGGACCATCAAGGGAGAAGAGCGGAGAACGGGACCCTACCCAGAGAAGCAGTGACACCAGAGATGGAGACAGAGATGATGATGTGGAGAGATGGAGCGGCTTTAGACCCTGGGAGGGAGAGGGGTTGTGTGCTGAGGACCGAGGAGGCAGGCTTGCAGGGTATATACCCTTTGGTTGGTTGATGATGCATGGAGGGGATTGAAACTATGGCAATGAAATGCTATACGATAGGATGAATGTAAAACTAATGTTCTCCCATGTAAACGATCACATAATTCACAATAAAACATTAAAAAAAAAAAAGAAGTACCATGGACTGCCAAAAGAACAAACTGATCTGTATTGGAAGAAGTACAGTCAGAGTGCTTCATGGAAGCCAGGATGGCCTAACTTCATCTCTCATATTTCCAACATATTATCCGGAGGGATGAGTCCCTGGAAAAGGATATCATATTTGGTAAAATGGAGGGTCAGAGAAAATTAGGAGGACCCCTAACTAGATGGATTGACACAATGGCAGTAGCAATGGCCTCAAACTTAGCAATGATTGTGAGTTTGGCGAAGAACTGGGCAGTGTTTCATTTGTTGTGTATAGGGTTGCTGTGAGTTGGTACTGACTTGATGGCACCTAATAATAACAATAAACTTATAGAGCTTCTTTGGTTGTTTAAATTATTATATATTCCTGAGTGGTTTTTTTTGTACATCCCCACCTCCCTCCGCCGCCTAAAAAACAAAACAAGACAGAAGGAATGGAAACAAATACTGTTGAATGATGATGCACAGAGGGGATTATAATCATTGCAATGAAACAATGAGTGTAACACCCATGTTATCCCATGTAAACTATCACTCAATTCACAATAAAAACTTGAAAAAAAAACAACAACAAAACACAGGGATTTTGAGAGGAATAGGTAAGTTACATATGTTATTAAAAAAAAAAAAAGTTATTTGTAGTACATGGCACAAAGAACCATGTACTGTTGCTAGTGCCATCAAGTCTACGACAATTTACAACCTCCATATGTATAATGGACACATTGCCCAGTCCATGTGCACAATCACAGCTCTTGTTGTGGGTGTTATAATAAAACAGCTCCCCAATGAGTCTACAGTAACCAGCCATCCTGGCTGCCTCGGACTAAGGTGCGGAACATTCCCAGGCAAAGTGGGACTGTTGGTCACCCTAAAAGGCCTCAAAGTCCTATATTACTCACTCCAATGAAGGTTGTCACTGAGCTACAAATGGTATCTGAGAATGGACATGGTAGCACTTTAAACTATTGTTGTTGTTGTTGTTAAGTGCCGTTGAGTCAGTTCTGACCCATAGCGACCCTTTATAGGGTTTCCAAGGAGTGGCTGGTGAATATGAACCACCAACCTTGCAATTCAAATGACTTTGCAGTCCAGCACATTAACACAACAGAACTCCTTAAAATCTCTTTATACTTTACAATTAGATCATGTTAGCTCATAAAATTCTGAGAACTTGAGCAACATGACAGGTAAGATTTAATGAACCATCAGTTGAGCTTCAGGATGTGCCCTGACCAGCCAAGGGCACCATATGGGAATTAGGTATCTGGCAGAATGAGGTGGAAGGGGGCCAGTCAGCCTGCCCAATGGGGAGAAGAGAGAAAGAAAGAAGGAAACAGTGCCAGAGATGTCCAGTTTTTCCCTCACAATTTTACCAGAAACCATCCGTAGGAGGAGGGTACTTTTCCAAAGTTGCAAAGCTGTCTCTTGTAGATTCTTATAAGCATGAAATTATGGTTCTGAAAGCGTGTGGGAATTCTGAGTCCTTTAGGAAACAGAATCTTCAGTAAATCCTGGTGTCCTGTGCCACAAATCCTAGTGTGACATGTGTTCACAGCCTGAGATTATATTTCAGTCCAGTCCCCCAAGGAGAGATACTTGATGAAAAACATGTTGTATACAGCCAATCAGAAGAGAAGAGCAGTCATTAGAAAAAACAACCCAGTGGAAAAGAATGAGTATGATCAGTTCTCCAGCAGAGCCCTCCTTTCCTGTGTGAACTTGTGTTGCTGTATGGCTGATTGCTGTCTCTGCAGATGAGACAACAGAGAAGTAGCTTTGCAAGCATGGAAAGCGGAGATACGCTGCTCTGTAAGCCTGCAAGACTGTGGTTCCAGGACTTCAGCATGCAAAGCATCACATGGGGTGCTTATTAGAAATATGCTGCTCCCTGTTCCCCAGGTTCATCCTAAATGGGGCTCCAGAAGCTGCATTTTTCTACGCAGCTTCCTGGGTGAGTCTACTGCAAAGTGGTCTTGGATCGCTCTTTACAAGTCTCTGATCCTGGGGTTCTGGATCACATATAAAGTGACTGACTACTAAAATGATTCCCTAGTGTCCTGCAACCCTCTGCACACCTTACCAAACGTTCAGGGAAAAGGTTTACTGCAGGACTTTCGATGTAAAGAGGTTTACTGCAAAAAGGCGGAGGGTTTTGGCTCTGGCAGCAGGCTCCTCATTGGAAGTGGAGGCTGCCGAGCTCTGCTTGCCTCCCCTGGGCCCACCCAACACTTTCTGCAGAAGCCTATGAGGTCAGATTTTAATCAGTATTATGAAAATGTCAATTTGTTAGCTGAATAGTTTCTGGTTTACACAAACAGTTAGCAGTAGCTTTAAAGGGGGAAGAAAAATCAAATTCAAGAGTGCCAAAATGTTTTATTTGGGGAGTCTTTCTTTGGCTGAGGTTGTCAAAGGTGGAGCAGGGCGTTCTGATGTTCCACTGAAGAGTTCAGGCCTCCCAGAGGCTTCACTGACTTATAGGTTTTCCTGGGCCTTAAATTTTAGGCATGCGTAAAGCAACGTGGGAATGGATCACAATGGTGTCATTGGTGCATTTACTGCATTTGGGTTAAAAAAAAACAAAAAAAACCCTGAGGAGGGACTAGGAGTAAAGCAGGTGTCCTTGTTTTCTGCAGAGACTTGAATTTAACAAGCTCTCCCAGCCCCATGACAGTATTTCCTAAGTGATTATTTCCTGTTTAGCATCAAGCAGGGGCAGATTACCCACAGGTTAGGAGTTCTGGTGTGGCACTGTAGGATAAGCACTGGACCACAAGGTTGGTTTGACTCATAAGGTCAATGGCTCAAACTCACCAGTCACTCTTTGGAAACCCTAGACAGGGTTTACTATCTGACTCAATGACACTTAACAACAACAACAATAGTAAGGAGGTACAGGTAAACCAATGCTTACCTTGCTTAGTGAGTTCTCTGATCCTGTTGGGGATTGTAAATTTGAAAAGAGGCTTTAATTCTGTAGGAAGGTGATGTAGGGTTGGGAGAGAGACTGATGCCAGCCATACCTAGAAGTAGAATCTTTGATGTGGTGTAATTATAGTATGTAAGCACAAGTAAGCTCATGCTTACCTTGCTTATTGTGTAATCCAATATTGACTTTAAGCCAGAAGGCAGTGGCATCATGGGGTAGCTGCTTACAAAGGTCCAAATTATATAAAGTGTGCTATGTAAGCAAAGGAGATCTGGTAGCATAATGGTTACGAATCGGGCTGCGAACCTCAAGGTCAGCAGTTTGAAACTACCAGCTGTTCCATAGGAGAAAGATGAGGCTTTCTGCTCTCATAAAGATTTACAGCCTCGGAAACCCTGTACAGGGTCGCTATGGGTCGGAACTGACTCCACGGCACATAACTAGGATCAGCACTTGACTGCCAGTTGTAAGGCTGGCAGTTCAAACACACCAGCCACTCCTTGGAGACCCTCCACAGTATGACTATGAGTCGGAACTGACGGTACTGAACAACAACATGTTGCAAAGAAGGAGCCCTGGTAGACCAGTGGTTAAAGTGTCCGACTCTATCCAAAAAGTCAGCAGTTGAAACCCAGCGGCTGTTGCGCATGAGGAAGACGTGGCAGTTGGCTTCCGTAAAGGTTTACAACCTTGGGAGCCCAATGGAGCAGTTCTACTCTGTCTTACAGAATTGTCAGGAATTGGAATCAACTCAATGACAGTGGCTTGGTTTGGTTTGGGTTTTATGTAAGTAAAGGGCAGAAGTGGTCACTTTTACTCTGATCTCTGATCGTCTTTTATGTGTGCTAACCTAGCCTCTTTTAAAGAAGATAGAGCTTTAGGATGGTGGGAATAATGAAAGTAGCTTTTCCTGCCAAGTGTCCAGTACCCTAAGAGATGCGGAAAATTTACTTTTCCAGCCTTTCTCCTTCTACCTGTCTAACCTGCAAGTGCATGATTGAGATTTGTAGAATTATTACATTTTTAAAGCTAAACATCATTAATTTCTAGTTCCTTTCCTCCTCAAATTCATTCATTCCCTCACCTCTTTTCTTCTCTTGCTTTCTTTTTCTCTGCCTCTCTTGCTTTCTTCTTTCCTCCTCATCCTCCCTTCTTCTCTTTTCTCCTTCTTTCTTTGCCTGTTCCTCTTCCTTTCCAGTCTTTCTTTCATTCAACTAACATTTACTTGATATCTACTCATGACAGCTAGTAGGAATGCAAAATGAAAACTCATCTAAAATGTTGGCACACATTCATTCAATCAGCATCTATTTTTTTTTTTTTGCCAAAAATTTTATTTTAATAGAATAAGTATTTTTTAAAAATATTTTATTATGAATTATGTGATAGTTTACATGGGAGAGCATTAGTTTTGCATTCATCCTATTGTATATTGTTTCATTGCCATGGTTACAATCCCCTCCATGAAGTCAGTATCTATTTTGAGAGTTTCTTCTTTGTCTCAGGAATTTGCCTCAGGTATCTGGAATGAATGATGAATTAAGCAGGGTGAAAAATCCCTGCCCTTGAGGAGTCTTGGAGAAGATGTCTGAGTAAACAAGTAATTAAAATACAGAAGAATAGTTCTTTGAAAACACCAATAACACTGACAAACCTCTAGCCAGGCTAACCAAGAATGGAAGAGAAATGACACAAATTACTATTATCAGAAATGAGAAAGGGGCCATTACTACTGATTCCAGGGACATTAAAAGAATGATAAAAGAATAGCTGACCAACTCTATGCCCACAAATTTGAAAACATATTGGTGTTAAGTGCTGTCAAATTGGTTCTTATTCATAGCGACCCTATCTGTATAGGGTTTCTTGAGCTTGAATCGCAACCTTGCGGTTTAACCAACTTTGCAGTCTAGCACATTAATGCACAATGCCACAAATAGACCAATTCCTTGAAAGATAAAATAATTCAAGAAGCTGGACTATATGAAGGAGAATGCGACCTCAGGATCAGAGGAAGACTCATTTACACCTTGCAATATGCATTTGACACAGCTTTGCTGAAAATGAAGCGATCTTGAAGCACTAACTGATGAAGATCAAAGACAACAGCCTGCAGTATGGAAGATGAGAATTCTGTGCTTGAATTTTTACCTCCACCGTTTACAGTAAAATTGTTGTTGTTGTTAGGTGCCATTCAGTTCTTACTCCCAGCAACCTTATGAACCACGGAACAAAACACTGCCCAATCCTGCCCCTCACCTCAATATAAAGAAAACAAAAATTCTCACAATTGGATCAATAAGCAACATCGTGATAAATGGAGAAAAGATTGAAGTTGTCAAGGATTTCATTTTATTTGGGTCCACAGTCAATGTCCATGGAAGCAGCAGACAAAAAAATCAAACAATGTACTTCAGTGGGCAAATCTGCAGCAAAAATCTCTTTAAAGTATTTAAAAGCAAAGATGGCACTTTGAGGACTAAGGTGAGCCTGACCCAAGCCAAGGTATTTTCCATCACCCCTAAGGCATGCAAAAGATGAACAATGAACAAGGAATATCAAAGAAGAATTGATGTATTTGAATTACGGTGTTGGCCAAGATTATTGAATATACCATGGACTGCCTGAAGAATGAACACATCTGTCTTAGAAGAAGTAGAGTCAGAATGCTCTTAGAAGCAATGATAGCTAGTCTTCACCTCACATAATCTGGACATGTTATCAGGAGGGACCAGTACCTAGAGAAGGACGTTATGTGGAGAGTCAGCAAAAAGGAGAAAGCCCCTCAAATTTAGCAATGATTGAGGATGGGGCAGGATTGGGCAGTGTTTTGTTCCGTGGTTCATAAGGTTGCTGGGAGTAAGAACTGAATGGCACCTAACAACAACAACAATTTTACTGTAAACGGTGGAGGTAAAAATTCAAGCACAGAATTCTCATCTTCCATGAAGGAGAACCAATTTCGATTCCTGACCAATGCACCTTGAATGCAACCGCCACCCATCTGTCAGTGGAGAGTTACTTTTTTTGCTATTCCTCTGAACATGATTCAGCAGAGCTTCCAGACTAAGATGGACCAGGAAGGAACTAATCATGGAGTGGCTGATGGAAAACTGGAAAGCTTTTCATTCCATTGTGGATGGGAATAACAGGAGCAGAGGACCAATTTAACATCAACTAAAAGCAACAACAATTTCATGACGTGAATTTCATGTAATTTTTGAAAAGCAAAAACTAAAACAACAATGATGATGAAAAAGCCTTATGACCCAATTTCACGTCCTCTAGCTCAAATTCTGGAGGCGTCCTGGTAGTGCGGTGGTTGAGAACTTGGCTACTAACTGGAATGCTAGCACTTTGAATCCACCAGCTGCTCCATGGGAGAGATAAGTCAATACAGCCTTGGCAACTGTCTGGCAGCAGTTCTGCTTTGTCCTATAGGGACACTATGACTTGACAGCAACAGTCCTTTCCCCTACATAATCAATTTCCTGATGACTTAAATGCCTTAGGCTGGAGTTGACTATAGGTAGCCCTCTAGAGTTGACACACCACCTACCACATTTTTCAATTTTTCTTCAGGATTTTGAGAGCTTAATGGGGGCCAGTGGAATCAGGGCAGCCAGAGAGATGAGGTTTCAGTTTGTTCTGTTCAATTTGTTTGAGTGGTAAAGTGATAATTTGAGAGAATGAGATACATCATAAATCAGTGCAACAAGATGCAGTCCAGGCAAGAGAGAGGCATGGAAAGAAAGCTTAGCGTCTCAGAGGCAAGTGCAACCGCAACAAGCAGAGGTGAAAATAGCTGAAGCTATGTCTGCAGACTGCAGCAGTTGGTCTCTGCCAGGGACGCGCCTCTGTTTCTTCCAAACAGAAAAGACTAATGAGGAAGCTGGAGTGCCGTGCACAAGGAAGCTGATGAAATCTCCCTCCTCTCATCTTCAAGAAGGCATTTTTCTGAAAGACCTTATCTAGTAAACAAAGGGGCAAAACATTACTTAGGCCCACTGAACTGAAAAAGAACTTTGCAGGGCTTGGAAAAAAAACATCGATGCATAATGGAGATCCCTGGTGGCCCTGGGTATGAACACTGATTCTGCACAGATTGTAGGACTGTGGGAAGTTATCCTACTTTCTCCATAACTCAGTTTGGTGCTAGAGAGGGATAGTAACAACTATCTCATCTGTTCTTGTGAGCATTAAATGATATACACCATGTAGAGTATTCTGAACAGTACAAATTATTTGGTAGTTGGTATGGCACATACAAAAACCAGTCAGAATAAGCAAAACCACAGAATAAACACTAGTCATTGTCCTACCTGCTGCCACACAACATGGAGCAGTCCTGAAACAGTTCACAGTAAGGCTTCAAAGCAGAGTTACTATTATTTGGAAGGAGTGACTAGAAATAGGATTTCTGGGGTCAATGTGGCACTCCTTGCTTAGGAGCCCCCCTCTTTTTCCTGTCCTTTTACCACCTCCACCCCTGTGGACAGGGGATCTCCAGAGAGAATGGCAAAATAATTCCTATTTCCTAGACACTTAAGAAGAAAACACAAAGAAATGTAAATATGCCTGGTGGTGATGGTGGAAGTTGTGTGCCACTGAGTGAATGCCAACCCATAGGGTTTCCGAGGATGTAAATCCTTACAGGAACAGAAATGCTCATCTTTGTCCTGTGGAGCAGCTAGTGGATTCAAACTGCTGACCTGTGGATAGCAGCCCTTCGCACAAACAACTATGCCACCAGTGTTCCTTAAATATGTCTGAGGTATATTTAAAATTAGCTAAAATTTTGTCTTAGAATTCTGTTGTTAGCTAATGGCTCCCAATTCATGGCTCCCAATTCATGCACAATGGAACAAAACGCTGCCATTGTTTGTGCTATACCCATGACTGGTTGGGAATGAGATCACTGTACTCCACAGGGTTTCCACTGGCTGATTTTCAGAAGTAGATCACTAGACCTGACTTAGACTGGAAACTCCATTGAAGCCTGTTCAGCCTCTTAGCAACATGCAAGCCACTACTGATAAATAGATGGTAGCTGCAGACAAGGTGTACTGGCCAGAAATTTAACCTAGTTCTCCTTCATGGAAGGGGAACTGAGCAATTGAACAACCAGTGCTGTTGGCTTAGGACTCTAGAATTCAGAAGAGAAGGATAGAAGTTAACTAATCCTGAACTGAAAGAACTGCCCAGGAACACTTGTATTTCTAGGACGAAGAAGTAAGTTTCAGGGAATTGTGTGAGAAGGATGAAAATGGTCCTGGTTTTGCTCTTTATTTTGCCAGTACAATCTTCAAATATTCAGATCTGGTTAAATGAATAGGTGAAGAGTGATGAGTGCCTTCTAGAGATGGAAAAATAAATTTAGAGAGAAGAAATTGAATTATTAGGTAGAGTATCAAGAATGCTATTTCTAGCCCAAACTTAGGAAAATTAGGGACAACTCAGCTGACATAGAAGATTCTGCCACGGCACAGGAAATTTACATTAAGAGGCTCAGTTTAATGTGTTGTTAGTTAACATAAAGTCAATCCAACTAAATGCTACCTGGCCTTGAGCTATCCCATAACTGGTTATGGATTGAACCATATGACCCATAGGGTTTTCATTGGCTGAATATGAGAACAGTATGTTCCCCAGATTTCACCAGGTGCAAAGTGGCTCCCTATCTCCACAGCATCAGTTTCAACATGCCTGTCCCATAGTTACCTGACCACCAGCAGGTCTCTGTCTTTTTAAAAGTCTGCCAGTACCGTGTTTCTTCTTTTCCTTGTTGTTCTGTTTCCTCATTCAATTTGCTAGGTCCCCCTTTCAAGCCACCTTAGTTCCTCATTTGCCTGTTTTAGAAAGAGGCTCTGGATATTTTCACAATGAATTTCATCTGTTTGTTGAACAAGTATATCAATATGTTTGTGTAGTGAGAACTTGAGGACATTACTCAGATGATCCCAGTTTTTACCTGACTGGTTCCAAAGATCTAAGGGCATGTTCTTGTTGAAGGGATCTGCTATTTTGCACCTTTTACAACTGTGACCAAGTGAATCAATGTGGCCCTATGCAACAATTGCAGTATCACTATAAAGCACAGCTGGCTATTCGAATCTTCAGCTTACCCCTCATTTTAGAAGAGGAGCATCAATGGCTAGTGCACTAGTCCTTAGTCCTTCTCAACATCACACAAAAATGATGAAGAACTAATGATACAATAGCCTGAAACAGATTTGTATTAAATAGACTGCAATTTCTCTAAACTGAGTAGTTTAATTTAGCCAGAAGTATTACCGTGGAACTTTTCATAGTGAACTCCTAAAGAAAGAACTGAGATTATTTAATATTCTCATGCACACAAGAATATATGAAGAACAGGCTTTATGGAGAAATTACTGAAATTTTCATTGACTTAAATGTCAGAAAAACTAAAATATCTTTTTCTGTTTAAAATTACTACACATTTTTGTCTAATGTCAGTGATATTTTGTTTCCTTTGCCTGCAGAGATTAACATAAGAAAGTTCCTTTGTGTGGTGCTCATTTAAATAACTGACCTTGTATGTGAAGTCAGTGGGATTTCGTATCTGACCATCGCAGACATAATGCATCTGATAATGATACATTTGGTAAATTATGATCTGAACTGGGAAATAAAAGAGAGGAAATTGCAAGAATTCTATTTTCAAGACAATGTCCCTGAACATGTCCTTGCAAATGAGAACAAGTATAAAGAAATGAAGCGAATATGTGATGTTCAGATGGATTATTTATAAATAGAATGCCTTTCAGTGTTTTCTGTGACAAGTCAGTAACTATTGAAATGAACCCCTCACAACTGTCAGAGCTACACCTGGTTTAATTGATGATTTTCATCATTTCCTAACTGGGTAGTGCAAACTAGTGCCATTTTACTATGTGCCGAGGGTATCAATGCCACAGAAGCTTCGAGTTAGATCATTAATTCACTCATTCAATAGGAATGTATTGCCTGTAAAAATGCTGCAAGTCTTTCCTACCCTTGTGTAGTTGGGGCTGTGGAAAGGAAGACACTAAAGGAAAGAACTTGATCCTTGCCCTCTGGCATTTTACATTTGCAGAGGTAAGAGGCAGACCCGAATAAATAAGGAAGCTTCAGGTGACTAGTGCCCAGGTGCATGGAGCAGACGCCACTGTGTGAAATCAGAGAATGTAGGAAAGGCTAAGAAGAGCCTCATTGGTGTTGGTGGTGTTAAGTTTCTTCCACTTGGCTGCAACTCATATCGACCCTGTATAGGATTTCTGAGAAGCAGCTGGTGGGCTTGAACCACTACACTTGTGGTTAGCAGTCCAGCACTGTCCTACAGTGCTACACCAAGACGCCTCATAGAGGAAATGAAATAAGAGTTGCAGTTTACTGTTAGTGTTAAGTACTGTCAAGTTGGGTCTGACTCATAGCGACCCTGTATGCAATGATAATTGGAGAAACGCAGAGAAAGTTTCCCAAAACGAGGGAATGATATCCACAATATTGGTACTTAAGACTGAGTACTGCCCATTCATGCAACTGTGAGAAGACCACACTGACTACAGTGGATTATAGGGAAATAGCTGAGACATGGCCATATGTAAATTGTAGTTGTTGTTAAATGCTGTCAAGTCAGTTCCCATCCATAGAGACCCTGTATAGGGTTTCTGAGGAGCAGCTGGTGAGCTTGAACCACCGATTTGCTGTTCAAACCAACTTTGCAGTCCAGCGCATTAACAGTGCCACACCAGGACTCCATATACAGATTGTTGTTGTTAGGTGCCATCGAGTTGGTACCGACGCATAGCGACCTTATGCACAGCAGAACGAAACACTGCCTGATCCTGGGCCAAGCTCAAGCAGAATGTAATTCTAAAATATTTTAAATCTTCAGCATACCTTTAGCATTATCTGGGATTATATAAAATTACCTACATGGGAGTGGCACTGTGGGCTAATGCCTCAGACTGCAAAGTCATTTGAACTGCAAGGCTGGTGGTTCAAGCTCACCAGTTGCTCCTTGGAAATCCTATATAGGGTTGCTATGGGTCGGAATCAACTCGACGGCACTTAACAACAATAACAGCAACATTTTAATGGGATGGATCACGAACTGTTGAATTCCACACAAAACCTGTACAGGAATGTTCACAGTAGCATTATTCATAACATTCAAAGAGTGGAGACAACCCAAATATTCATCAGTGGATGAATGGATAAATAAAATGTGGCACATCCATAGAAAGGAATATTTCTTAACAATGAAAAAGAAAGAAAATGCTAGAATATGCTACAACATGGATGAATCCTAGAAAACGCTATGCTAAGTGAAAGAGAGTAGTCACAAAAGGTTATATATTATATGTTTCCATTAATATGAAATTTTCAGGTTAAGCAAATACGTAAGAGACAGAAAGCAGATTAGTGGTTGCCTAGCTCTGATGGCACAGTGGTGAAGCGCTTGGCTGTTAACCAAAAGTCAAGTGGTTTGAACCCACCCAGAAGCTCTGGAGGAAAAAGATCTGGCAATAGGCTTCTGAAAAGATTACAGCTAAGAAGCCCTCTGGGGCTGTTCTACCCAATGGGGTCACTATGAGTCACAACTGACTCAATGGTATCCCATCAGCAAGGGGTGGAAAGTTGGGAGGAGTTTGTTTTGGGGGTGATGAAAATGTTCTAAAATTAACTGAGGTGAAACTGCACAACTCTAAATAATAAAACGATTAAATTACATAATTCAAATGGGTGATGTGTGTATGTGAATGATATCTCAATCAAGCTGTTATTTAGAATAATGAAACCATTAAGAGTGATCAACTCTAGAGGGTAGGCCTAGGGCCGAAGGGAGACATATTTTTCACTGTATGTCATTCTGTGTTGTTCGGAATTTTAGGTCATGCATATATTATTTTTTTTAATTACTTACATTGTTGCCAATTTGTTTATCATGACCATAGCCCAGATTAAAATATAAGTGGAGACTGAGGTTGTCTTATCATACTCTGCCTCTTTTAGAAATATTGTTGTTGTTGTTAAATGCCATGGAGTCGGTTCCAATTCATAGCAATCCTGTATAGAGTTTCCAAAGAGCAGCTGGCAGGTTTGAACCACCGACCTTGCAATTAGCAGTCCAGTGCTTTTCTACAATGCCACATAAGGAAAAGTATAGCCCTTTTAATGTCCTAAGTCTGCTGATCCTAAGTTCAAATTTACTTTGATTTTCAAATAAAATAAATAATAGAATGGTTAATTATGCATATATGTGTGTGTACCTTGGAAATTGTTGACAAATATATGAGACTAAGTAAAAAAGTAATGCTACTAAGTTTCTAGTCCATACATGCAGTGGTTTATTTCAAACAAACCATGTTTAAACATGTCTCTGTCATCATTGGATGGCTACACGTAAGTTCTCTCAGTAAGACCCTTTTATAAGTCTCATTAGGGTAACTTCCAAAAAAAAAAAAAAAAAGTCCAATTAAAATAGTGACTTCTGAGGAAATCTACTGGGTCAGTTAAATTCAAAGCAAAGGTAATCTTAAAAAGTTATGATGGCTGCTTTTAGGGACTCCAAAGGAATAATCTTGATAGATTTTCTCAAAGAACACAGGATAATCCTGGGGGCTTATTTGCAGAAGTTTTAAGAAACTGGAAAACTGCATTGATGAGAAACAGGCCAGGAAAGCTGGGTTGAGGAAATTTTTTTCCATCACAACATGCCATTCTTCAAGGGCAGCCAGGGCTTTCCTGTGAGAATTTCCTTGGGAAACCTTATCATACTCGGGGTAACCTACAGACCCTTCAAGCTTCTTTTGTCCCCAAAAGTTAAAGAACATTTCAAAGGAACATGATTGGAGTATCTCAAGGCTGCCCAAACTGTTGTTTTGACATGATGTATCTCTTTGAGAAACAGGCGTACCATGTGGGATAACTGAATTTACTTGATTGTTGTTGTTGTCAAGTGCTGTCGAGTCACTTCCAACTCAAAGCAACCCTGTGTTGCGTTTTCAAGGAGCGACTGGTGAGTTTGAACCGCCGACCTTGAGATTCAAAGACTTTGATTACAAGTCCCTTTTTCTTTCACATAAATCAATGGGAGCATCTAGAAACCCATCTAGAAAAAACTCCAGAAAAACACTATTACATTCTACTTCGTGGAAAAAAGACGACAAGAAAACAAGTTGGAAAAAAAAAAAAAGGTTTCCTTCTTGTTAACATTGTTGTTGTTGTTAAGTGCCATCAAGTTGATTCTGACCCATAGTGATCCTGTATAGGGTTTCCAAGGAGTGGCTGGCGAGCTTGAACCACCAACTGTGCAGTTCAAATGACTCTGTAGTCCAGTGCATTAATTAACCCACAGTGTCACACCAGGACTTTGGTTAGTCTGTCATTTGAAATACTCCTTATTTTACTGAGGAGTGGAATTTTTAAGACTACTTTGAAGATTTGTTTGCTAAGAAGTTCTTCAACATAGAGATTCAAGTTGCATAGTAAGTTTATGTATTTATTATACTATATTTAGATACCACAGAGCAAGTTTCCTCTATGGTTTCTAAATATAACATAATAAGCTACATAAAGATGGGTACTGGGCTCAGACTGAATACAGCTGAAACATAATTCTTCTGCCTCCAGCTCCTGGACCCTGGGGGTTTTAGCTGTCCAGAACAAAACTATTTTGTAACCTTGGGAGGAAGCCAGTAACTTTCTTATCCAGGAATCAAGGTCAACATCTGGACCACTTAGGCCTTCAGAATCCAGATCTTGCTTTTAACCTGTGCTCCCCTGGGTCAGTCCAAAACACTGCAACTGAAGAAATGGCCTTGTTTTTCAATCACAGGTGATGTCTCATCCAGCCAATAGGTTGGTTACTCACACCAAAAGTAGAGGGGTTTCTCCCAGATGCCTCTCACTTCTAACTAAGGTAATCAGTCATGAAACCTGAGGCATTTTTTCATTTAAATGTTTCTCAGTTCACCTCCTCCTCTGTAGCCCCACTACTACTGCCCTAGTTAAGACCTCAATCTCTCACACCTGCATTATTTCAGCAGTTTTCTAATTAGGCTTCCTGCCTGAATTCTTCCACCTTCCACCCTGACAGGAATGATGCACTTCTGATTGTAACACCTTCTAGGTAAAAAATCCTTTAATAAAAGTTCCCAATTATCTATTGAAAATTCTTGGCACAAAGTATGTCCTACCAGAACAAAAATCTGCTCAGTGGACTCCAACTCATAGTGACCCCTGTGTATTAGAGTATAACTGTGCTCTCAGTGGCTAATAGTTTTTGGAAGGAGACTGCCAGGTCTTTCTTCCAAGGCACTTCTGGGTAAACTCAAACTTGCAATCTTTCAATTAGTAGCCAAGTGAATTAATTTTTTGCACCACCCAAGGATTCAAAGTATGTTCTACAAAGCACTAAAATGTTGGAAAATCCACAAAAAAAGGCGGGGCTTTTCTCAGATTGGAGTCCGGGGGTGGTGCTGTAGGATGAGTACTAGAGTGCTTATGACGGAGTTGGCAATTCAAACCCACCAGTTACTCCTCAGAATCCTATACAGGGTTGCTGTGGAAGTGATTCACAAACTTAACTTCTCAGATTGCAGACTATGTATATCTTTGTGCCTAGGTACAAAGAAAATGATCTGTAAGATCCAAGGACCTAGCAGAAGGCCATTACACGTGATTAGTAAACCGGGAAACACTTCTGGAGTCTATTCTAGTGTCCTTGGCTAGGTCATCTCCAAATTTATTTAAACAAATGTTTACTGGACACTTTTTTTTTTTTTTTACAAAGAATTGGTATAGTTTATAGCCAGAGTCTGCTGAATTTCCTCAAGTTTTCTCCAGGAAGGCAGTCTGGAACTTCACAACTACGTGTTTTCAATTGTGTACAGACAGGTGTTCACAGCACTTGTGCAAGCCCTAAATTGGGAATGGAAAATCAACATATCCGAAGAACAAAGATCATAACTGTCAACATTCTGAGTGGTAAGGACAAGGTGACTGAAGTACACCCCTCCACCCACCCCAACATAGCTTCTCTACTGAGCTAGTCTCTAAGTAAGGATTTGAGTTGGCTGCTGGCTGGCATTTCGAAAACTTCTCTATGTAAATGCACACTCAAAGGAAAAAAATCTAACAACTAGTTGCACATTCTACAGTCAAAACATGCTTTAGTTAAAAGGGAAATGAATCAAAAACATTCTTAGAATCTAGGTTATACATTTTCTAGTCCCAAATTTTCTAGCTTATGTGTAGTCTTGTTTTCCTTTCCCTTACAAGTTTTTGGGAAGTTCACCCACACTAAGTTTGGATTGTGCTGTGAACAAATTTTTTGAGCTGAGTTTATACTAAGTGTATGTTTTTAAAAAGAGTGCAAGGCAACATTCTATATATCAACATACTATTCCATTGTAATAAAATTCTGATGGTTATAATGCATAATTCATAATATAGTAACTTTGATCTAAGGAGTTCAAAAGGAAACAAGCAAGCATGCATACACACAACAGCCGATGAAAGCATCTATGGTAATGAATGGTAATACTGTACAGGCAGTCCCTAGGTTATGAATGCCTAACTTACAGACAACCCGTAGTTATGAACCAACCCCATTAAGCCTATTCTATAAAAAAAAAAAATTGGGACACATTCAATAGTTTGTAATAACAAACCGGCTCTGCTTTGTAAGTCATCAAAATATAGTAATTATTATTACTCTATTATTATGTTGGACTTCTGGTGTGGCGCTGTAGGATCAGCACTGGACGGCAAACCACAAGATCAGCAGTTCAAACCCTATGCAGGGTTGCTATGAGTTGGAATCAACTTGACGACACACAACAACAGTATTATTATATCCTGCCAGATAAATAAATGTATGTTAGAAGAAGTATGGTCAGATGCTCCTTAGAAGCTAGGATGGTGAGACTTGTCTTTTGTACTATGGACATGTTACCAGGACACCCATCCCTGGAGAAGGACATCATGTTTGGTAAAGTGGAGGGTCAGTGAGACCCCCAATGAGATGGATGACACGGTAGCAGCAGCACTGGGTTCCACCATACCAGCAATCCTGAGGATGGTGCAGGACCAGGCGATGTTGTGTTCTGTGTACACAGAGTCATTATGTGTTGGAACTGACTCTGCGGCAACTAACAGCAACATTATGTTAAAACGGTTTAGTGTACCTGGAAGTGTGTTGTTACATTTATTATGCATAGAAAGATACTCTATATATTATATACTGAGACAAACATTTGACTGACATTAGATACAAACCATACCTAACTGTTCTGACTCACATACAAATCTGACTTCAAGACAAAAACTGTACTATTCTGACTCACGTACAAATCAACCTAAAGACAGACTTAGGAATGGAACTTGTTCGCAATGGAAGTACTGCCTATATTTCAATGATAAGATCTACCTCAACTTTTTTTCCAAGAGACCGGCTGCTAACCACAAGGTCAGCAGTTCAAATCTACCAGTCGCTCTGTGGAAGAAAGATGAAACTTTTTGCTTCCATACAGATTTACGGCCTTGGAAACCCTATACAGGGTTGCTATGAGTTGGAATCCACTCAAGAGCACACAACGACCACCACCACCACCTCTCTTTTAACCAAAAAAGCACTACCAATTCCTTTGTACTACTAATAATTTGGAATCCTGGTGCAGTACTGTAGGATAAGCATTGGACTGCAAACTACAAAGTCAGCAGTTCAAACTCAGCAGTCACTCCTCGGAAATTCTACACAGGATCACTGTGAGTTGGAACTGGCTCAATGGCACATAACAACAAGAAGTAATCATTTAAGAATTAAAGACATAAAATCAACATAAGAAACCAATCTCTAAAAATAATATAAATTATTTTATAAATATTTAACTTTTAAATGAACACATTGAAACACAATTGATATAACATGTCTGCTAGCATAGCTTTAATACAGCCTCATACACATATGCAGGTATCTCTCTTATGCAGTCCATCTCTCCATTTCAATTGAGTATGTTCACCCATAGACCAAACACACACCTGTTCTGGAGTAAACAGCTGAACCATACTAAAATACGTCTCAACCAAGACCTCTGGCCATCATCATTTTATTTACCAGCATTGGCTCTCTGTTGAAGTATAGGGTTTCCAAGGAGTAGCTGGTGGGTTTGAACTGCCGACCTTGGGGTAGTGAATCAATAGGCCAAGATGCTCTTGGTTCTGGAGGGGATGTGGTCTTCCCATCACATCAGTGATGAATCCTGTGTCCATCTGTGGCCAACTGGTCCACTAGGGGTAGTGTTCTTTCTGACTATCAGGATTCTGGCATCTGGTCAGTGTATGAATCCACTCCTTCTTACATCTTACAATCCTAACAACAGGTAGCAAGGGACATCAGTACATCCACTCTACTGCTGACCCCAGCTTCAAGAGTCCCACTAGTTTCACTTGTTTCCGCAAATGAGACTTTCAACATTTCTACTTGGACTAAAATATACATATGTAAACATGCACATATAAGAAGTATACAGTTTCATGAATTTTCACAAATTTTACACACTGTATAACTAGCACCAGTAAAACTGATTTTTTTAAAACAGAGACACATGGGGTCTTTTAAAGCTTTGACTAAAAAGAGCAAAGTCTGACTTATGAGGTAGTGTCTTCCATGGGCTTCCTTTACCTCCTAAAACAAATTCTTCCCCCAACACTGTAAAGGGAACACACTTCTTAGCATTCCTATGACCACCTAGTAAATAAAACAACACCAAACATGTTGTCATCAGCTAGATTTTGACCCATGCCACCACATGAGTTATAGAGTAGAAATGAGCTCAACAGGACAATCTGGGCTGTAAGCTTTGTGGCATATTACCAGGCCTCTTTTCCACTGGTGGGCTTAAACTGTCAACCTTTAGGCTAGCAGCCAAGCCGAAACTGTATTTGCCATCCAGTCAATATAACTTTTAATAAGGAGGGTGTGCCATCAAAACTGTAAAATCTTATAATGCCAATCCCTACTCACACTGTTTTATGTGGTAGAAATAACAACATGAAACTATTAAGAAGGATCTTAAAAATTATATTGGTCTGGACATGAAAATGGAGTAACTCATAGCCACAAATTTGACTAACGCAGAGACCTTCATATCTCCTCATTATTAGTCAAGACCTTTGTATATGTGAAGGCAGTCATAGAAACCCTCACACCTTTGTGTCTCAAGCTCTTTCCACAAAACTGACATTTAAATTTTTATTTTCTCCCCTTGCTAGACCCAAGTCTTAAAATAAAAAAAGTACAGAAATTAAATCCAGATTACTATTTTCATGTAGTTTCAACTCACATCTTTAATCAGACATAAAGAACAGCAGTTCCGTCAGAACTTAGCATCTTCAGAGGTATATTTTAGGAATGCCTTCAAACTGATTGTAAAGTTTTCATCTACTCTGCAGAATGCATATGCACTAAGATATAGAATTTGATGCACCAACCACTAAAGTTAATGATGATGAAATTGTAGAATTCTAACAATTTCTTCAGTCTGAAACTGACAAAACATGCAATCAATGCATTGATAATTACTAGTAATTGGAATGCAAAAGGTGGAAATAAAGAGGAAAGATCAGTAGTTGGAAAATATGACCTTCATGGCAGAAACTATGCTGGAGATCACACGATAACATTTTGAAAGACCAACGACTTATTCATTGCAAATATCTTTTTTTTTCAATATAAATGCTAGCTCTACACATGGACCTCACCAGATAGAATACACAGTAATCGAATTGACTACATCTTTGGGAAGAAATGATGGAGAAGCTCAATATCATCAGCCAAAACAAGGTCAGGAGTTGATTGTGGAATAGACCATCTATTGTTCATATGCAAGTACAAACTGAAAATTAAAACAGAGAGCTAAAATATGACATTTCTGGTAGCGTTACAAATTGGGCTGCGAACCTTAAGGTCAGCGGTTCGAAACTACCAGCCGCTCCGTGGGAGAAAGATGAGGCTTTCTACTCCCGTAAAGATTTACACCCTCGGAAACCCTGTGCAGGGTCGCTATGGGTCGGAACTGACTCGACGGCACTTAACAACAACAACAACATATGAATTTAGAGACCATCTCAAGAACAGATTTGATACATTAGACACTAATAAACAAAGACTAGAGGAGTTGTGGGATGACATAAAGAACAACCACATATGAAGAAAGCAAAACGTCATTAAAAAGACAGTAACAAAAGGAATGACAAAAATAAATGTCAGAAGAGATTCTGAATATTGCTTTTGAACGTAGAGAAGCTAAAGTGATTGGAAGAAATGATGAAGTAAAAGAGCTGAACAGAAAATTTCAAAGAGCAACTAGAGAAAACAAAGTCAAATATTATTATGAAATGTGCAAAGACCTGGTATTAACCAAAAAGAAAAACCCACTCATCATTTCTTAAGCTGAAAGAACTGAAGAAAAGATTCAAGCCTTGGGTTGCTATATTGAAAGATTTTGTGGGCAAAAACACTGAATGATTCAGGAAGCATCAAAAAAAGATGAAGAAATACACAGTCACTGTATCGAAAAGAATTGGTCAATGTTCAACCATTTCAAGAGATATAAGCAGCCTATGATCAAG
This sequence comes from Chrysochloris asiatica, assembly GCF_000296735.1. Lineage (NCBI taxonomy): Eukaryota > Metazoa > Chordata > Mammalia > Afrosoricida > Chrysochloridae > Chrysochloris > Chrysochloris asiatica. The sequence continues at coordinate 7,060,414 of NW_006408530.1, read as the reverse complement.
CACTGATGGGTACTGAAGGAAGATGTCTACATGTCATTGAAAGCATGGAGAAAACCAAGACTCCAGGAATTGACAGAATACAAATGGAAATGTTTCAGCAGACTGATTTAGCACTGTAAGTGCTCACTTGCCTATGCCAAGAAATTTGGAAGACAGCTACCTGGCTAACCGATTGGAAGAGATCCATATTTGTGCCCATTTTAAAGAAAGGTGACCCAACAGGATGCAGAAATCTTAATATCACATTCAAAATTAGTTGCAGCAATTCATTGATAGTGAGCTGCCAAACATTCAAAGCTGGATTCAGAAGAGGATATGCAGCAAGGGATATCATTGCTGATGTCAGATGGATCTTGGCTGAAAGCAGAAAGTATCAGACAGATATTTAATGTGATTTACAGACTATGCAAAAGCATTTTACTGTGTGGATCATAACAAACTATGAATAACATTGTGAAGAATGGGTATAACAAAACACTTGATTGTACTCGTAAGGAACCTGCAAATAGACAAAGAATCAGTTGTTCGAACAGAACAAGGGGACACTGATTGGTTTAAAATTAGGAAAGATGTGTGCCAGGTTGTCCTTTATCACATTTATTTAATCTGTGGTGGTGGTTAAGTGCCGTGGAGTCAGTTCTGACTCATACCTACCCTGTACAGGGTTTCCAAGGCTGTAAATCTTTATGGGAACAGAAAGCCTCATCTTTCTCCTGCAGAATCGCTGGTAGTTTCGAACTGCTGACCCTGAGGTTAGCAGCCGGATTTGTAATCACTACGCTACTGTAGGTTAACAAATAATCCAGAAACTGGATTATATGGAAAAAAATGTGGTATCAGAATTGGAGGAAGACTCATTAGCTGAGTCTTATACAGGATGTACAACCTTGCTTGCTGGAAGCAAAGAGGACTTGAAATACTGATGAAGATCAAGGACTACAGCCTTAGTATAGCTTGAACCTCAATGTAAAGAAAATGAAAACCTTCACAAATGTACCACAAACAACACCATGATTGTTGTTGTTGTTGTTTAGTGCCATCAAGTCGGTTCAGTGACCCTGTATGGGTTTTTGGAGGAGCACCTGGTGGATGTGAACCGCTGGCCTTCCAGTTCAAACTGACCTTGTGGTCCAGTGCCTTTCCTACAGCACCATACCAGAACTCCAATATCATGATAAACAAAGACAAGATCGCAGTTGTCAAAGTCTTAATTTTGGTTGGAATCACAATCAATGCTCATGGAAGCAGCAGTCAAAAAAAATCAAAAGGCAAATTGCATTAGGCAAATCTGCTGAAAAGATCTCTTTAAAGTGTTCAAGATCAAGGTCAGTTTAGGATTAAGGTGTACCTGATCCAAGCCATTGTGTTTTCAAGTGCCTTATATGCATATGAAAGTTGCACAATGAATAAGGAAGACAGTAGAAGAGTTGAGGCTTATATGGTGTTGGCAAAGAATATTAAAAGTATCATGGACTGCCAGAAAAACAAATCTGTTTTGGAAGAAATATAGCCAGAATGACTGTTCCTTAGAAGCCAGGATGGTGAGACTTCATCTCTCATTCTTTGGACATGTTGTCAGGAGGGGCCAGTCCCTGGAAAAGGACACATCATGCTTGGTGAAGTGGAGAGGCAGCAGAAAAGAGGACTCTCTCCAACAAAATGGACTGACACAGTGGCAGCAACAATGGGATCACAATAACAATTGTGAGGATGGGGCAGGGCTGGGCAGTGGTTCATTCTGTTGACCACAGGGTCGCTACAAGTCAGAACCAACTCCATGGCATCTAACAACAATGGAGAAGGATGAAACCAGTGTCTATCTGTCTTTCTCAATCACCTTCCACCCTTCTCCACTCTGCTTTTCCACTGCATGAATGACCTAGAACCTTCTCTGACTTCTGACTGGGCATAGCCAATGAGGAGCTGGAGCAGAGCTCAGAGGAGGACTTAAGATTGGCATATTTAGCACCTGGCTTCCTCCTTGTGGGATGGGTAGCCTTCTTGAAAGGACTCATCCTCCTAGGTTCTTGTAGTTACACCTTTGCCTAGACCCAGAGGCACTAGAGAGAGGTTAACACTTGGTAGCATAGTGGTTACCAGTCATGTGGCTAACCCCAAGGTCAGCAGTTTGAAGCCACCAGCTGTTCCGTGGGAAAAAAGATGAGGTTTCTGCTCCCCTAAGTATTTATAGCTTTGATCAGAAAAGACTCCATGGCATATAATCACTACCACCAGTCTCTGGGTATTGCACTATTCCTGTGGTTTCCTTACACTGGAGTCTTGATGTGGCACTGTGGGCTAAAGCACTGGACTATAAGGTTAGCTTGAACCACAAGGTCTGCAGTTCAAGCTCACCAGCCGCTTCTTGGAAACCCTATATATACCAGGTCGCTATGAGTTGGGACCGACTCAATGTCACTCAACAACAACATCCACACCTTTTCCACTTATTTGTTGTTGTTGTTGTTAAGTGCTGTTGAGTCATTGAGTAAGTTCTGACTCACAGTGACCCAGTATAGGGTTTCCAAGGAGCTGCTGGTGGGTTTGAAAAGCTGACCTTGTGGTTAGCAGTCCATTGTTTAACCTACAGTGCCTCACAAGGACTCCATTTCAATTTATTTACTAACTGAAATTACCAATTGAATTTATTTATAAATACAATTTCAATTTATTGTTGGTGTTGTTAAGTGCCATCGAGTCGGTTCCGACCCATAGCGACCCTATACAGAGTTTCCGAGGGTGTAAATCTTTATGGGAGTAGAAAGCCTCATCTTTCTCCCGTGGAGCGGCTGGTAGTTTTGAACTGCTGACCTTAAGGTTCGCAGCCCAATTCGTAACCACTACGCTACTAGCCCTCTTAAATTATCTTTGGCAGCATACTGGATAGAAGCTTGGCTGCTAACAGTAAGGCCACTAGTTTACATCTACCGGGTGCTCCCAGGGAGAAAAAAGAAGTCTTCTGCTCCTGTAGAGATTAACAGCCTCCAAAACCCTATACAGATCTGCTACAAATTGGAACAGACTTGAAGGCATTTCACAAATTATCTTAAATTTAACAATGTTTTTATTTTTGGAGTACTGGTGTGGCACTGCCAGACACGCTGATTGATACAAGGGCCCCACTCAGAAGATAAAGATACATTACAATTGCTTTTTCCTTTAAAAATATGGTTGCTAAATCATACAAATGTTTTCCTGAACAGGAAGTTCATGAAAATGAATGGTAAATGAGAAAGACACAGAATAAAAATGGAACCTGGATGCTCTCAGCTAAGGCCAAATGTAACATTAACTTGCAACTGTTCTCAAGACCTGCATACAAATAAGAAAACAGTAACATTTCCCGAGAACACAAAATTGTTTTCTGAGAGTCCCTAGCATTTGTGCTCATTTGCATTTTGGGTTGTATTATCATTTTTTGTTTGGGAAAGTAGAGGGCCAACAAAAATGAGAGAAATCCTCAATGAGATGTACTAATACAACAGTCACAACAATGAACTCAAACAATGCTCAATGTTCATGAAGACAGAACAAGAGTGGGCAATGTTTCATTCTGTAATGTACAGAGTTGCTGTGAGTTGAGGGAATCTAACAACATTATCATTCTAATTTACCCATGAATGTTGTTGTTGTTGTTAAGTGCCGTCGAGTCGGTTCCGACCCATAGCGACCCTGTACAGAGTTTCCGAGGGTGTAAATCTTTACGGGAGTAGAAAGCCTCATCTTTCTCCCGCGGAGCGGCTGGTAGTTTCGAACCGCTGACCTTAAGGTTCGCAGCCCGATTCGTAACCACTACGCTACCAGAGCTCCTTATCCACGAATAGGGTCTTCAAAACCATATCACAAAACAGAACTGGAAAGCTACTCTGATATCCAACTAGATAATGGTATTTCTTTTGAGTTACAGAGTTAGCTGGTCTCTGTTTTGGAGATTCTCCTAACTCTCAACTGCTTTATAAACCTTCAAGTACCATAGAAACAATTTGACTAAACCACGCTTCAGTCGGTTTTTTTTTGTTGTTGTTGCTTTTTTTTGGTTCTTTTTTCCTCAACGTTTAATGCTATTGACCTTTGGTCTTTTAAGTTTAATGACTGAAAATTGGCATCATAAAAAGGACATCACTTTAGAAGAACACTTAAAGCAGATCCTAGATCCAATTCTACCAGATTTTGAATCATTATGAGCTAGTTATTTAACATTTCTGGGCCTCAGTTTTGCTTACTAATGAAATGAGGTTGTTAGATGCAACTTGTTAAGTTTTTATGTTGTTGTTGTTTTTCAATCAAGTTATTACAACAGAGCAAAACAAATCCTTTCTATGAACTTGGGAGCCACATCCTAGAGCTGCTTCCCACAATCAAGAAATTTCTTTGAAGCCTCATGTTCCAGATTAAAGAATTTTCATTTTTCTCAGTCAAAAAGAATGATTATTTTCTTAAAATGATTTACAAAGCTAACCAGTACATATAAATCTTATACAGTGCTAATCCTTCATTCCAGTAATTCCATTTCTAAATAGCTATGTTGGAGAAATACTGCATCTATATACAAAGACATACATATCTATAGCTGTTGTTGTTGTTAAGTGCTATCGAGTCAGTTCCGACCCATAGCGACCTTGTACAGGGTTTCCGAGGCTGTAAATCTTTACAGGAGCAGAACGCCTCGTCTTTCTCCCGCGGAGCAGCTGGTAGTTTCGAACTGCTGGCCTTAAGGTTCACAGCCCGATTTGTAACCACTACGCTACCAGAGCATTCATTATTTAGGACTGAAAAGTGGGAAACAGAAATTTCCTAAATCTATCAGTGGGCTAAATTCATTATGTTAAATCCTTACCGCGCAGCCTTTATGTCATGCAGTGTTAAAAACAATAGACTGATAGAGAAAAACACCCATGGTGTAACTTCAAGTAAAGAAAGCAACTCATATACTAATAGTATTTATTCTGATCTTATTTATATTTTTAAAAACCAGTATGTGTGTATAGGTTTTTTTCTAAATAGCCCTGTTTATGAATTGTAGTTGTGAAGTGCCGTCGAGTCGGTTCCGACCCATAGCGACCCTGTATAGGGTTTCCGAGGAGCAGCTGGTGAGCTTGAACCGCCAACCTTACAGTTCAAACGGCTTTGCAGTCTGACGCATTAACCCACAGTGCCACACCAGGACTCCTGTTTGTGAATACAAGAATAAAAGTCTAAATGGGATACCAATTGTTAAGCATTATTAAGTAGAGAGCAGAGAGATGTTGTTGTTGTTGTTGTTAAGTATTGTCAGGTTGGTTCTGACTCATATCAAACCTGTATAAGGTTTCTGAGGAGCAACTGGTGGGTTTGAACTGCCTACCATGTGGTTCGTAGTCCAGTGCTGACCCTAAAGTGTCCCATAGATGGTAAAAAAAAAAAAAAAGACTAATTTTTACACTATATTGTTTTATATTACTTGGATATTTTTTCCAAATACTTTATTTCACTTAATTTGATATACCAATGGTTTTAAGATTCATCATTAGATTACGAGCAATGGGGGGGGGGCAAGCTGTCAATGAAACTATGAAATACCACTATTTTAAAGATGTATATAATGTGTTGTTGTTGTTAGGTGCTGTCTAGTCAGTACCAACCCACAGTGACCCCCATGCACAATTGAAAAAAACACTGCCCAGTCCTATGCCAAGCTCACAATCATTGCCACGCTTGAGCCCACTGCTGCTGCCACTATGCCAATCCATTTCGTTGTGGGCCTTCCTCTTTTTCGCTGAGCCTCCACTTTATCAAGCATGATGTTCTTCTTCAGAGGCTGGTCCCTCCTGATAACATGTCCAAAGTATGAGAGATGAAGTCTAGCCATTCTGGCTTCTAAGGAGCATTTCTGGTTGCACTTCTTCCAACACAGATTTGTTTGTTCTTTGGGCAGTCCACGGTACTTTTAATAGTCTTCTCCAACACCATAGCGCAAATGCATCGATTCTTCTATTGTCTTCCTTCTTCACTGTCCATATTGGACACATGCATATTGAAAACACCATGGCTTGGGTCACACTTTAGTCTTCAAACTGACATCTTGGTTTTAAGCACTGTACAGATATCTTGTGCAGCAAATTTGCCTAATGCAATACGTTGTTTGAATTTTTAACTGCCACTCCCATGAGTATTGATGGTTGATATGAGCAAAATGAAGTCTTTAACAACTTCAGTCTTTTCTCCATTTATTTTGATGTTATTAATTGGTTCAGTGGTGAGGATTTTTGTTTTCTTTACATTTTCCCATACAGAAGGCTATGGTCTTTGATATTCATCAGTATTTTAAATCCTCTTGACTTTCAGCAAGCAAAGTTGTATCATCTGCATAACGCAACCCTGATGCCACAGTTTTCTTCATATAATTCAGTTTTTCAACTTATTTGCTCATTATTCAGAATGAATAAGTATAGTGAATGAATACAACACTGGGTCACACCTTGCCTAATTTCAAACCAGTGTTTCACTGTTTTGCTCAAACAACTGCCTCTTTGTCTATGTACAGGTTCCTCATGAGTACAATTAAGTGTTCTGCAATACTTATTCTCTGCAGTGTTGTCCATAGCTTGTCATGATTCACACAATCAGAAGCCTTTGCATAGTCAAAGAGCACAAGAAAACATCTTTCTGGAGTCTTTGTGTGGCACTGTGGGTTAACTCGCTGTACTACAAAGTCTGTTTGAAGCACGAAGTTGGTGGTTCAAGCTCACCAGCCACTCCTCAGAAACGCTATACAGAGTTGCTATGGGTCGGAACAAACTAGAAGGCACATAACAACAACAAACATCTTTCTGGCTCTTTCAGCTAAGATCCATCTGTTGTCAGCAATTATATCCCTCAGTCCACATACTCTTCTGAATCTGACTTGAATCTCTGGCAGTTCCCTGTCAATGTTAAGTTGCAGTTGCTTTTGAACCATCTTTATAAAAATTTTACTTGCATATGATATTAATGATATTGTCCAATGATTTCCATATTCTGTTGGGTCACCTTTGGAGTGGGCACAAATATAGATCTTTTCCAATCAGTTAGTCAGGTAGCTGTCTTCCAAATTTCTTGGCATAGATAAGTGAGTACCTCCAGTGTTTCTTCAGTTTGTTGAAAGATTTCAATTTGTAGTCTATCAATTCTCAGAGCCTTGTTCTTTGCTAACGCCTTCAGTGCACCTTGGACTTCTTCTTTCAGAATCACTGGCTCTTGATGATATGCTACCTCTTAAAATGGTTGAACCTCAATCATTTCTTTTGGTATAGTAACTGTGTATTCCTTCCATATTCTTTTGATGCTTTCTGCATCATTCAATATTTTGTCCACAGCATCCTTCAATACTGCAAGTTGATATTGCAATAATAACTTAGATATAATTAAATATGAGGTGCAATAATAGTTTAGATATAAAACTAATATGAGGTGGAATGTGCCTTAGGACCAATAAAATACAGTGTATGAACTTCAAGATGTGTACAATATAGGCAAAAATTATCACTGGCACTCTAAGAATATTCATTATGTTTTATGCACCAAATTTTTAGTTTTCAGTAAATAAAAATTCAACTAAGGAGCTCTGGTAGCGTAGTGGTTACGAATTGGACTGCTTACCTCAGGGTCAGCAGTTCAAAACTACCAGCTGTTCTGTGGGAGAAAGATGAGGTTTTCTACTCCCATAAAGATTTACAACCTTGGAAACCCTATACAGGGTCGCTATGAGTCAGAACCGACTCCATGGCACATAACAACAACAACAACAATAATTCAACTTGACCATTAAGTGGTCTTTTCTAACATCTTTATCTAATTTCTATCTAACATTCTTGGATCTCTGTGACTTGATTTCATACTCTGCTCTGTGTGGTATCCTAGCACCTCCGCAAAGGGCCTTGCACATTTTGGTAAGAAATTTTCTCTGGGGAAGGGCATAATCTTTCTATACCTTCTTTGCCTTTTCAAGTTCACCTTGACTGCATCCCTGTGTTCTAAGCATTAATAACATGAACGAGTGCAAGACGATCTGAAAATCTGATTAATAAATTCTTAATTCCTACTTGGATCAATAGAGTCATTGAATCAAATGAGCCTCAAAACATTATAAGTCTCTGGGGACATCATTTAAAATTAGACAATAGTTAATTATCAAAATTGACTCCTTTGAGAAAAACTGTGAAACTAAATTTGTTTATCCACTGATTGTTTTAGCATGATCTATATCATGTTTTCTAACAATATAAATACGGTAGCCTGTGAGAACAAGGATTGGCTTTGTCTTTCCAGGTCTTGCAAGATTTCTACTCCCCAGTGTTGTTGTTAAGTGCTGTTGAGTGAATTCCAACTCATTGTGACCCTGTATAGGGTTTCAAAGGAGTGACTGGTAAGCTTGAACTGCTAACCTTGCAGTTCAAACCAACATTGCAGTCCTGCACATTAGCCTGCAGTGTCACACCAGAACGCCCCCATCACTCCTTATTAGTAGAAACTATTTAAGTTTTCTTTCTCTAACAGTATTCATTACACAAGTTCTGACTTTTGCAGGTTTTACTGTACTTGTATCCAACTCTAATTTCATTTAAGTAACATTTAAAGGAATAAATGAGCAATTGGACTGAAGTCAAGATTTCTTCTTTCATTTTTGTGGTCTTTTACCATATCACAGAGAAAAATAAAAATGATCTAGCACAGTTGCGCCTATAAAAAGTAATGATCTACCTCCTACTTTTGTGAGTACTGACTAAGGTCTTAAAGGCTCATGAGAGGCCAAATACGGTATAATTATTGGTCTCTCCCTGTGTGGAGGCAATAGAAGTGACAAAAATTGAAGATATTTGGAATCAGTAAGTCCAATGGTTTAATGCAACATGTGAACATCAGTCTCCATGACTCTGAGACCAAAAGAACTAAATGGTGCCCAGCTACCACGATCAACAGCTCTGAAAGGGATGGCATTAGAAGGCTCCTAATAGAGTAGGAAAAATGTGGAACAAAGCTCAAAATTATAAATAAATTTAAAAAAGACGAGGCTTACTGGGCAGAAACAGATTGGAGGAACCTGAGACTATGACTCTTGTTCCCCCTTCAGGTCTGGAACTGAACTCACCCTCATGGCTCAAATTTAAGCCAAGCAATAAATAGGTATATAGGAGGGAAAACACTAGTAAGGTATGTTCACCGTGGATTGGTCAACCATTCATATCCAAAGAACAACATTTACCTAAATTCAAAAGGGTTGGGAAGGAGGGTGGAATGGAACTACTGATCACAGGGAGGACGTGGGATCGTTGATGGTACATGGAGGGGATTGTAGTCATTGAAATGAAACAAAGTGTATGATTTGTTGAATGCATAAAACTGATCATCTGCTCTATAAACCTTCACTCAATTCACAATAAAAAGAAAAAACAAATAAATGAAAAGTAAAGATCAAGTCAAAGGAAGATTTAAAGGCAATGATACCATGACGTGCACAGCCCCGCAATAATAGCAATACAATAATGTATGAGTGGATGCACAGATAGACATACAAACTGGACAGGTATGGGAAGGTGAATGGGACACACTCACAAGTATGCATAGTTTAAACAGCGGCTATCTCTGCATATGTATCTATATGTGCTGCAAACATATCGTGAATATAGTGGTGCATACAGGGAATAAATAGAGTCCTGATGTGGCGCTTCCAGTTAATGCACTGGACTGCAAGGTCAGATTGAACCACAAGGCCAGCAGTTCAAGCTCAGCAGAAGCTCCTCGGAAACCCTTTACAGGGTCACTATGAGTCAGAACTGACTCAATGACACTTAACAACAACAACAGGGTATAAAGTTAAGAAAACTTCTTAGCCATAATCAAATACCTTGAGAGAATGAGTCACTGGGCCAGAGGGCTCAGGACCATCGTCTTGGGGGACATCAAGTTCAAATGGCACAACAAAATCCATAAAGACAATGTTCTACATCCTACTTTGGTGGTAAGCAACTGGGGTTTTAAAAGCTTGTAATGAGCCTTTCTGGTGGTGATGACCTCTGCATGCTATCATGCCTCTCGCTAAGGATCTCCTTCATCTCTCTCCAGTAGAGGAGAAGAGGAAACACAAGAAGAAGTGTCTGGTGCAAAGTCCCAATCCTACTTCATGGATGTGAAATGCCCAGGATGCTATAAAATCACCACGGTCTTTAGCCATGCACAAACAGTAGTTTTGTGTGTTGGCTGTTCCACTGTTCTCTGTCAGCCTACAGGAGGAAAAGCAAGGCTTACAGAAGGATGCTCCTTCAGATGGAAGCTGCACTAAAAGCACCCTGAATCAAGATGAGTGGGAAACAATCCCAATAAACATTTTGGATTAAAAAAAAAAAAAAGTTTTTAACGGTCATCTAAGGTGCAACTACTGGTCTGCACTCTCCCTCCCCCGAATAACAAAGAAGTGGTGGTGGTGGTGGTTGTGTGCCACCAGTTCCAACTCATAGTAACCCTGTATAGTGTAGTTTCTGAGGTTATAAATCTTTGCTGGAGCAGAAAACCTCATCTTTCTCCCATGGAGCAATTGATAGATTTGAACTGCTGAACTTGTGAATAGCAGTTCAGCTAGTAAACCACTATGCTACCAGGACTCCTTGATCAAAGAAGAGTGAAGAAAATAAAAAACACAAGGAAACAATTAGTCTAATGAACTAATGGATAACACCAACTACATATAGCCTCCATGACCCCGAGACCAGAAGAACTAGATGGTGCCTGGCTAGCACTATCAACTACTCTGAGAGAGGTCACATTAGAAGGTCCTGGACAGAGTGGAAGGAAAATGTGGAATGAGTTTCAGAACCATCAAAAAGATCAGGTTGACAGGTCTGATGGAGACTAGGAGAACCCAAGAGACTATGGCCCTTAGACTCCCTTTCAGTCTGGAACTGAACTCACCCTGTGTGGCCTGGCCCTCAGCCAAACAATACACAGACCTGCAAGGTGGACAATGGTACCACCTTACAACAATTAACCACTTGGGATCAAAAGGAAAGCATCTGATCAGAGATAAAACCCAGAAGCCATGTAGGGCTAGGAAAAAAGGTCAGCTAGCTAAAAATAGGAAACACAGGGAGGAAGAAGGAAGAGTGCTATTACATCATGGGGCTTACAATCAAGGTCATGAAACAAACTGTGTATGAATTGTTGAATGGAAAACCAACGTGCTCTGTAAACTTTCACCCAAGTAACAATAAAAAGTTTATATATATATGTTGTTGTCGTTGAGTGCCGTCAAGTCGATTCCAACCCATAGTGCCTTGTATAGGGTTTCCAAGGAGCAGCTGGTGAGCTTGAACCACTGACCTTGCAGTTCAAATGAATTTGCAGTCTGACACATTAGCTCATAGCGCCGACTTTTTTAAAACTTAATGTCACTTAGAATTTATTATCTTTCTGGGATGCGCCAATGTACTGATTGTTGGCTTTAGTATGTTCCAAATGATGTGTCTTAGGGTTTTGGAGTCCTAGTGTGGCACTGTAGGATAAGCACTGGATTGTTAACCACACGGTTAGCGGTTCAAACCCATCTGTTGCTCTTTAGAATCCCTGTACTGGGTCACTGTGAGTCAGAAGCAACTCGACACTTAATAACAACAACAAGAGATAATAATGATGGATAAAAGTAAAGAATAGAAACACTGAGGAACAAACATTCTTGATCATTAAGAGTCAGAACAATCACAAAATATTTATTTATAATATTTTATGTTAATACTCTCCCAGCATTCTGCAGAAAAAGCTGGTTACTTAAAACTGAGTCAACTAGGAAAGACAGTGGTAATTAAGTCAGAAAGACCTTTTCTCACTCATTACTAAGAGTTCAGAGACGCTTACTTCTCAAAAAAGCTTTTTTGACTTTTATTTTTTCTTGAAGATGACACTCAAGTGTTTCCAGCTGAAATCGCTACATGCTGGACACATACTGTGGGTACTAGCAAGCAGATGATCAGTAGACAAAGCATCTCTTTTGGCTTCTTGAGTTAAAAGTCTTAAAGAAAACATTTCCCTTCTCAAACACCCAGTTTTCTCAAAACTATGCATTGTTGTTAAGTACTGTGGAGTCAGTTCCGACTCATAGTGACCCTGCACAGGGTTTCTGAGGCTGTAAATCTTTACGGGAGCAGAACGCCTCATCTTTCTCCCACGGAACCACTGGTAGTTTCAAACTGCCGACCTTCAGGTTAGCAGCCTGATTCATAACCACTACGCTACCACACACTTTTCTCCTTCAAAGATTCTGCTAAGGCCATACATCCAGACTCAAGGTCTGACACCTTATTCAGTATGTACAAAACACCACAGTAGCTTGGAACAACAGGGCTTTGTGATACAGGGATTGAGGCATAGTCTGAAGAGGGGAAATAATACTAAGATGCCTGACTTCTTATAAATATTGGATTCCCTTGCATACTATTTTAAAATAGACACTTGAATGGGATTGAAAGGAATGTCAGGAAATATGATTACAGAAAGCTTGTAAGCCTGTCTCCTGCCTATAACTGATTGGAATACTTGAAAGGGGTTCTACAACTTGCCCAGTGAAATAAGTCTCTTGTGGAGCCTTTGCAGTGTATAGGACCTTAGGTGGAATCTTGAGCCCCATCCAGAACCTTCTGAGGTGGGACATTCCACTAGAAAGGATAATCAGACCCACCTGGAACAGCTAGAGTGACAGAAGATACATCTTCAAAGAAAGATTAGCAGGAAAACATAAAACAAAAATGGCAGTATGATTGGCTACTACAAATATAAGCAAGTTGTTCGCCATCAATGAAGCAATCAAGTACCTTCTAAGACTGAAGGACAATCCCTACCCCCACCCCCACCCCCTAAGACTGAAACACAAAGGGAATTCATGAGCAGGCATGCAAGCTTGCTGGCAACCATGTTGGTATACTGGTGAGTGGAGGAGGAAGATAGATAGCAATGAAGAAATGGGCTGAGTTCAACCGTGTTCCATAGTCTCCCGTTGACCTAGAGATGAAAGAGAGATGAGGAAGGGCTGGTTGATCCAGAGTGTGGTGAGACATAAGCCCATGGACAAGAACATAGCCACAGAGGGCTAGAGCTGCAAGTGAAGCATCCAGCTGATATGAAGTAAGGGGAGATTCACAAGAACACCCAAACCTGCAGATAGTATCGATTTGGCCTGGCCTCGATGGCTTGATAATCAGAACTCAACTTGTTGTGGTTATGTGCTGTGGAGTTGGTTCCGACTCATAGTGACCCTGTATAAGGTTACCAAGGCTATAAATCTTTATGGGAGCAGAAAGCCTCATCTTTCTCCCACAGAACAGCTGGTAGTTTTGAACTGCTGACCTTGAGGTTCACCACCCAATTCGTAACCACTATGCTAACTATCAACATTCACGGAAGCAGCAGTCAAGAGATCAGATGACGTATTGTATTGGGCAAATCTGCTGCACAGGAATTTTTTTAAGTGTTGAAGAGCAAAGATGTCAGCTTGAGGACTAAGGTGCGCCTGACCCAAGCCATGGTATTTTCAATAACCTCATATGGATGCTAAAGCTGGACAGTGACTAAGGAAGATCGTAGAAGAATTGATGCCTTTGAATTGTGGTGTTGGAGGAGAATACTAAAAGTGCCATGGACGTCCAAAAGAACCAATAGATCTGTTTTGGAAGAAGTGCAGCCAGAGTGCTCCTTGGAGGCCAGGATGGCTAAGCTTCGTCTCTCATACTTTGGACATATTGCCAAAGGATGTCATGCTGGGTAAGATGGAGGGTAAGATGGAGGGTCAGAGAAAAAGAGGAAGACCCCCAACGAGATGGATCGGCCAGGTGGCATCATTGATGGCATCGAGTGTGGTGGCGGAAGTGAGGTTGGCCCAGGATCAGACATTGTTTCGTTCTGCTGTGCATGGGGTCGCTATGAGTCGGTTCCAACTCGATGGCACTTGACAACAACAACAACATGCTATCAGAGAACTCAACTAGAGAAAGATGAAAAAAGAAAACAATTTTTGATAAAAGAAATGAAGATAAATTGCTACAATTTGATGAACTTGACCTATATTCATGGAGATAGTAGCTCAAAATACCAACAGAGAGGGAAAGAGTCTTCATATCAAGTATCAGTGCTATCCTCCTCTGTATACAGAGTAGATAGGGACGGGCAATGTAGACACTGGCTACCTAAAAGGAGGGGGAGATAAAGGCACGAAGTGATTGGCTTACAAATTTTCAAGAGGGAGCTTAGTTTATGAGTGTGGGGGGGAAGATAGAGTCCCCACTGGCTGGTTTTCATCTTGTCTAGACGGGTCTGGTAAAAAGAGATGGGGATACGATTCTTATGATTCAATACGGAGTAACTATTATCATGAGTAATTGTGACTGTCAAAATTTTAAAGGCAGAAGTTTTGTAACAAAAACGGGGAGTAGTTAATCTCACAGTCCAGAAACAGAGGACCCTAGGACCATCAAGGGAGAAGAGTACAAGCAGAATGAGGGACCCTATCCAGAGAAACAGTGACACCAGAGATGGAGGCAGAGATGAGGACAGGCAGAGAGGGAGCAACTGAGGACTCTAGACTCAAGGAAAGAGTGACTAAGAAATGGCGACTAGGAGTCAGACTTGCAGAATGTGCCCTTTGGTGGTGTACATTATTATACATGCCTGAGTGTTTGAAAAAAAAAAAAAAAAAAGAGCTAAAATGAACAGAAATAAATACTGTTAACTGATGGTACATGGAGGGAATTATAATCAGTTTAATGTAAAACTGATGATCTGCCCTGTAAACTTTCACTCTATTCATAATAAAAACTAAAAAAAAAAAAAAAAATCACCACAGTAATTGATCATATCAAAAAGCAAATGGCATATGGTGGCATCTGTAATCCAGCTGAAAAAATTGCTTATCAGAAAACAGAACAGTATTCTGAAACATGAGAAATATCTACACAAAGCACTCCATTTCTTAGGAGGGCAAACTGCAGACTTTTGTTGTTGTTAAGTACCATGGATTCATTTCCGATTTATAGCAACCCTGTATCGCCTTTCCAACACTTTAAATCTTCACAGAAGCAGAAAGCCTCATCTTTTTCCTATGGAGTGGCTAGTGGGCTTGAACTGCGGACCTTGTAGTTTGCAGTCCAGTGTTTATTGTATGGAGCCACTATGCTCCAGCAATTGAATTACTTGACCATGATCACTCTACAAAGTGGCAAAGACCAAAACTTGCAACTCTAGAATTCTTTCAATTATACTTTACCATTCTCTCTCTTTTTTTAATGTTTTATTGTGAATTATGTGATAGTTTACATGGGAGAACATTAGCTTTACATTCATCCTATTGTATATCATTACATTGCCACGGTTACAATCCCTTCCATGCATCATCAACCAACCAAAGGGTATACACTACAAGCCTGCCCTCTGGTCCTCAGCACACAGCCCCTCTCCCTCTCTGGGCCTAGAGTCCCCAGCCACTCCACCTCTCCATGTCATCTTCTCTGCTTTACCATTCTCTTTTACCCCTACAAAATACCACAAACGAATCTTAGAGTCTTGGGAGATCTAAGATCTAAGATCTTCCTTTCATTTGTCAATCACTCTTAGATTTGTGAAATCAGTTAAATAAATAAATAAAAACATGCAGGTGTTCTGAAAATAAACCAAAGGACTTGTGAAAACAGCAGAACCTAAAGGGAACAGAGCTAAACGAGCTCTGGTAGCGTAGTGGTTACGAATAGGGCTGCTAAATTCAAGGTCGAGGTTCAAAACTACCAGCTGTTCTGTGGAAGAAAGATGAGGCTTTCTGCTCCCGTAAAGATTTACAGCCTCCGAAACCCTGTAGAGAGTGGGTATGAGTTGGAACCGACTCCACAGCACATAACCACCACCACCAAAGGGAACAGAAACATGTTTCATTCTCAAAAGTATGTTTATTATATGTATGATAACAAAAGTAGGTAGCATTTACCTGCATTTTAAGGGATTTACACATATTAAATTTAGTCTTCAAAATTACCCTGTAGTGTAGGTTCTGGGAGCGCTAGTGGCTCTGTAGGATAAGTACTAGACAGGGTCAGCAGTTCAAGGCCCAGCTGCTCTGCAGGAGAAAGATGAGGCTTTCTGCTCCCGTAAAGAGTTACAGCCTTGGAAACCCTATACAGGGTCGTAATGAGTTCAAACCAACTTGATGACACCTAACAACAACAAAAGTGATTGGTGGTTGTGTGTTGTGATTCAGTTTTGAGGCTGTAAATCTTTCTCACGGAGCAGCTGGTGGATTTGAACTGCTATTATGCCACCAGCGCACCTAACATAGAATATAGGTTCTATTACTACTGACATTTTAGAGATGCAGAGAAAATTTAGGAAATACATGCAGGGCCACCAGCTAGGAAACAAGGAACCAGTAGCACAACTCTGGCAATCTAGGGCTAAGTGTCAGCTTGAATCACGATACTTTACACTGCATTGCTCTTCCATAATACAAAGTACAAAAGTAAACTTGACATTTTCTTGGCTGGCAGACATACTCAAAAGAAGATAAAACTTTTAAAAACATTTTATGGAGGTTAAAAAGATTGAGAAACACATTTAACTCCAATCTTATCACTCAGAACTTTTCAACAAATCTACTAATAGAGGAATAACACTGAAGGTCAGAATCATTTTCCCACATGATGCACAAGCTGAAAACAAGAAAGACGTCAAGGAGTAATAGGAATAAAAAAAGGCAAACTAAGCAGTCAAAATGAGTCACATAAACTATACAATTAAGTATTGGTGGTGTAGTGGGTTACATGTTGGGTTGCCAACTACAAGGTCAGCAGTTCAAATCCACCAGGTGCTCCACAGGAGAAAGATGAGACTTTTTGGTCCTATAAAGATTTACAACTTCAGAAACCCTATACAAAGTTGCTATGAGTTAGAACCGAATCAATAGCACAAAACAACACCTGAATAGTTACCAGTTGCTGATATTCATGTTAGGATAGATTCCTTAGATCAATGAAAAAAAGTCGCAAAATCAAAACTTTCTCTTGTCAATTTAAGATTTTTCGATAACTCTTAGAATGAATAATTCTAATTAGAATGAATAATAATTACTAGAAATTCTTAGAATGAATGCAAAAAGAAATGAAGGAAAGAAAGAAAAAAATGACCTAGGAGTACATATATTGTGGCACCATTTAAGAGGTAAGAATACAACTTATTATTATTAAAATCATACATTTATATTTTATGTTGTTGCTTTTGTTAAGCACTGTCGGGTCGGTTCTGATTCATAGTGACCCTGTATAGGGTTTCCAAGGAGTAGCTGATGGGTTTGAACCACCAACTTGGTGTTTAACAGTCCAATGCTTATCCTACAGCTCC
>NW_006408530.1:7027684-7042768 GCF_000296735.1 Chrysochloris asiatica | reverse complement strand
AAGAACAAGTATTGGTCTGTTTAGATCTCAAAAGTTGTCATGTGCAGTAACTGGGCTACATTCCTTTACAACGTAACTTATAAGGTATGACAGTATAAACCTGTAAACATGGCCAAACAATTTTATCTTAGACTCACACGCTTCAAAGTCTTACAAAGTTGAAAGTCAAAGCCCAAGGCATAAAAATCTATAACACCAATTTGCTGCCATTATTTTGTATTAACTGTAAATCCCTTGAGCTTACACATTAAGCTACTGTCTACTAGGGTCCTGTTCATAAGTGAAAAACCGGCACAAACTCTTGCCAGTGTGGTAGCTTACTGTTGTTATATAGTTTTAGTTCCTATGATCTGATGCATGTACATTGTTGTTGTAGTGCCTCTGGGTTGGTTCCAACTCACAGCAACCCTGGTTTCCCAGGCTATGAATCTTTGTGGGAGCAGAACGTGTCATCTTTCTCCAGCAGAGTGAATGGTGGGCTCAAACTGCCAACCTCGTGGTTCACTAATCCTACAGAGCCACCACACTCCTTGAATGTACATTGTTGCTGTTGCTGTTAAGTGCCATCGAGTTGGTTCCAACTCATAGTGACCCTGTACAGGGTTTCCAAGGAGCAGCTGGTGGGTTTGAATGCTGACCTAGTGGTTCTCAGTCCAGTGCTGATCTTATAGTGCCACACTAGGTACATTAAAGAGACCTACATCATTCTGATTTAAATCAGAATACAGAGCCTATATCCATAGAGCTTGCTTGATAAAATTTTTAACTTAGCTTCATAGATATCTGAGCTCATGTGAGACAGAGGGAAGAGAAGAGAATAAAACACATTAATTGTTTAATTTTGTCCTCTGTGTCCTTCTTGGTTGGTTTAGTTTACCTGGGTAAAGAATAGTAAATAGGAAATGGTAAACAAAATGACCAGAACCAAAAGTAAGAAGTAATGTCCAAACTAAACTCCAGTTGAAAGAGAGGAGCTAAGGCAATGGAAAACTAGCCCACTTTTCCATCATTATCGCTGCCCTTCCTACAGAATATAACATGATGCTCACTGAGTACACACAGGGTCTCAGAACTACATTCTAAAACGGACTCATAATTTAACTCAAGAAAAGGCTAGGACTAATCCTAAACTTCCAACTCCTTCTCTCAAAACTAGAAAATGAACAAGGAAGGGGGGCAAGACCAATGGCACTGGAATTGCAAATTTATGGGTACTTTATTAGACTGAAGGAATTTCTCTCCTTAATTCTGTGACAGCTACATCTAGAAATCATTTCAACATATACTTTAGAAAACCATCACTGCTAAGAATTTGATTGAAGAGAAGCCTCTTTTCATTGTTTTCTTCACAGATTCTGGACAAACACCCAGATAGCTCAGCTGAGTAAAACAATCAGTCACATTTCTTATACAAGCCACGAGCAACACTTGGTTTTCCCTGCTAACCAGTGAGGCCAACAGCAGTCTTTAATTTTTTTTTTTTTTTTTTAACAGAATAGTCCTTTTTATCTATAAATAGGTCAGAAAGAGTTTTTGACCCCAGAAGGGGATCTGCTTATCTACCACATCACACAGTCTATTTGCTTTTCTATAGCTTTCCTCTGGTCATCTTGCTTCCAAATGAAACCCAACTCTTCATATCCTTGGAGTGTTTTCCTGAATGTCACTAAACACACAAATCCTTCCCTGTGAAGTTTATCCTCCTCCCTAGCAAGTGCAAAAACATACATACCTTCATACTTAAAGCATTATAGTAGAAATACCCCACTTACTATTTAGTCATTAATTAGCAAGGCACGGAGCATATCCACATATGAATGTGCATGTGTGTGTGTGTGTACAAGTGTATACAGTTTGCATGTACATATGGGGACACAGATGATTTAGGCAAACACACAGAGTTACACAACTTATAGAAAATGAATAGCTTAAACAACACACAGTTATCATCCTCTTAATAATTTATATGTACATAGAAATTTAAATACATATTTTTATATATACATTAAGGTACAACATACATACTGTTTGTAGAGTTAATCTTCATTTTAGCTTTTCACATGCATGTGATTTCTATCAATACTAATAAAAATATTATGGTTCCCATCCTATGACTGAAAGTACTAAAAGATGCCTTTTTTTCTCTCTAATAAGTAACTCAAATTATAATCTGATCTTTTTTCATTGAATAAGATCAGGTCTCTTTCTCTTTCTCTCTAAATACTTCAGAATTTAAACATTTGGAAATGCAAGTAACTGGGTAAGAGAAATCAACTATTAATTTTATATATCGTTAACGCTGGCTTTACTGTATGAAATGCAGTAAAAATACATATTTCATTTAAGTTCCTCAAAAATTCCATTAAGTCCATGTATAATCTTGAAATTTTGAAAAGCATCTCCTGTCTAGGACAGTTCTAGTCTTTGTGTCCTCAATGTTTTAGCAAGTAAGAATAGCATTGAACAGAACAGAATGTAACACAATAGTAGTAGGCTTAGGAGGACACATTTACAGGTGCATACATCAGCAGTCTGATAGGATGCATGGCATATGTTAAGAGTGATTACCACTGGGTGAGTAACTTTAGGAAACTTTCTTTGCCCATCTGCTCTTTCCATTCATCCCTATAAGAATTCCCTCCTATTATCTGTATAACTAAAAAAAACAACACACGTGATATGGAAAAACAAAAATCTGTTCCTAGAATGATTCCACAAATGTGAAAATGTACAATGAATCCATTTATAAAACATATGGACACCAAGAAGATCGAGTTAATCCTCTGTGGTGGTATAAAAATACATAGTGGTCACTGGGAGCTCAGCTGGTGAAAAACATTTTGGCTATCAGGGCCTATATTAAGACACAGTGGTGGCAGTGAAGTTAGAACAGAACGATCTATATACAAAAGACAGTACAGTTAGAGCCTTTATGTAGGCATGGACTCAGCTGAGATCAGAACTCTAGTATCTATTGCAAGGTAACACAAGAGTGGTAACAGTAATAATGTGGCTTCCTGCATGTTATTGCCCTTCCTAGGCAGCACTTTGCTGTGAGATGCTAAATGATCTTTAATGCTTTAGCGCTTCCTGGTAATTCCAAATAATTCTAATTCTTATCTACTCTCCTAGAAAGGAGAGGGGACGTTAATGGACTTGTCCAAAAAAATCTCCATAGGACTCATGAACCTAAAATGCACAGACTCAAGTATATTGTAGCATGCTTCTCATTCCTCTCACTTTCTGTATACACTACATGAAATGCAGAGATTATAAATGAAAATCTAGGGCACTGGGATAATATCTACCTCTGGACAAGACTCTGTAGAAAAAATTCACATCAGTTCAAAATCTCTCTTGAACTAAGGGGACGTGAGGTGCTAACGGTGTATAAATGTTTCAAATAAGATAGCAGTCCCTAGACCAGATGATCTTATTACAAGCTTACTGTAAGAGCACACTGAACATAATCGCTTATCATATGTTAAACCCCACACACCCCACAAAAATACTGTCAACAGCACAGAGTGATAGGACAGATGCAGATGGCTCCCCAACCCCCCTCCCCCCCAAAGGAAGTGCCGTACTCAGCTTTTAGTGCCTGTATATTCTCGGGTTGCAGCTGGCCATCTGAGAAAAGCCTCTCTCCACGCCTATCCACCAGACCTGCTCCGAGAGCTTTGCTTCAATCTGGGCAAACCCCCACACTTACAGCCATAAATGCATTGGCACTGAGAATGACTGTTGAGGATGGGAGACTCCAGGTGTGGCTTTATTTTTCACTTCACCGGGTCAGCTATTTAGGCCTAGTCTTCTCCATTGGCTTGAAGCTCTGTTCACACCATCTTGGGTAACACATCACATTATTCTTCCTTATAAAAACAAATAAACTCAAATGAGCATTCAGAGTCAGTTCATCCCTCGGAACATCTCTGTCTTCCCCTCTGATATATGACCCGGTTTCAATCCCACCCACCTAAAAGCCTTCCAAACTCTCAAGTGAAGATTGGGCAGTTCCCTTTCTTCATTCCTCAGGTCTCCCACCTTCCTCACCTCCGCAGATGTGCACACAGCCCAAAAGAGCTCAGACTGCTGGCCACCACTGACTCACCAAGAGGCCAGCACTGCAGTACCTAGCACTATCCGCCACTCAACTACAACGACTGAGTCAAGCCACTGCACTCTTCATTTTCCAACCTACAAATGAATTCAACTGTCCTATCAGACTAGACCAAAAGTGGGGAAAACATGTTCATACTTATAATGGCTCCCCTCTGAACCAGTGCATCCAAAATTTATACACTTCTGGAGAACAAGGAGCTGGGCAGATTAGTTCCTAACCAACTGCTTAATAGCATCTAATTTCTAAATTTCTGAAATAACTCAAATCCACTTATGCCCAATACACTGCCTAAGTTTAAAATCAATGGTTGAAAATAAAAGTATTCAATAAGGCATCACATGTTTCATAACTGAGTGTGGAGAGAAATACTCAGGCCTCCTGAAGAAGCCAGCCAGCCGGGGAAGCTAGTTTACTGAACTCCTGGACTTGCACTTTCTATTCCCCCACCCCACTTGCAAGCGTGTGCCTCCTCTTTCAGTCGCCAATGTTTCAGACCACATTCCCTGGAAATAAACTGACAGTCTGATAATTTACGAGCACGCTGGGCAACATGCAGAGAGACTTTGCGGAAACAGAGTTAGAGCCGACTAACACACAGACAGGAAGGAAAAATGGAATGCCTTATCAGAACTGAGGATTTCTCTCTTTCAGGAGTAGCACATTATTTAATACATACGTCTGCATTGACGCATACCACAGTTGGGTTTTTTTCCCTTTTGTTGTTGTTGTTGTTGTTATAGTCTGTTTATTTGGTGATTTAGTCAGAGAATCTTATATAACACATTCCTGTTTTGAATGTAGCAACATGTATGGCATAGCACTCCTATAAAATTCAGATTCCCCATAGCACATCTCGTTATCTGCCCCCAATCATTCTATCCTGCAGGACTGCTATGTAATTGATGAACCATCAGGAACTACCATCAGCAGTAGTAAAAAAGAAAAGAAAGAAAGCCAGAAAAGAAAGATTCCAGAATCAAATATACCCTATATTCAGAGCTAACATTTTGATGGCATGATTTTAGGGATTTCAGGAAACCATTCTTATCTTGATTTTAATAGATTGGACATGACCTATGGGGAGGTTGGGGGGTGGGGGTAAGTATCCAGTTTCTTAAGCCAAAACACATGTGAGCTGCTTGGGTCTTTCTGGGTAGAGTATAGGAAGACTACCCACTGCCTACAATGGGGCACTGGAGTGTGGTATCCACACAACATCTGATTTCCTTAACAAAGAAACTGCACCAGTTGTTTGGCCAGAAAGCACATAATACAACAGCTACAGCTTAGGAACTTCCATTCATGCTATCTCAATAAACAATGAGTATTATATAATGAATGAGTCTTTTCTATGAACCCTGCTATTGGAAAACATAGACACTTTCTGCATAGTTTAAATCGGTCTACAAGGAACAAGTTACCCCTTGTGAGAGCTAATGTGGACCAGGTAATGTATAAATCTGAACATTAGATGTCTGCTATTATTCCAATTTCTATTCTGCTTGACAAGAAATTATGTAATAAAAAAAATTATCTCAGGTAACTGGAAACTGTACAGAGAACATGTACACACAGCCAGTGAGTGACCCCCCGAATAATGTTGACTTTTAGCTCCATGTTCCCTGCGTTGCCTAAGAAATAAGGAAGGGGTGGGGGTGGGGGCACAGTGGGAGGAGGAAGAGGAGGGAAGAGGGAATCAGCTATCTATGACAATACTTACAGCCTCCGAGTCTTCAATTCCATGCAGGTACAAATTGTCATACATGGAGGTCTGATAATCCAGAGCACCTTTTTCAAGACAAAAACAAAACTGCTACAGAAACCTGAGCTAGAGTAAAAGATAGAAAAGGCCTGTTTGGAAGAACTGCGCCTGCCTTATCAATTCCTGTGGATTTACCAGGCACGATGCTATTCATTCACATCACACAGGGTGAGGTTATCCCCAGAGGCAGTCCAGACCTGGCATTTTATCTGCCTTCCCAATACAGAGCATAAAAAGCAAAACCCTTCCTTAACCACAGACTGGTGACTGAGCTAGGAAAGCGACCTCTGATTGGCTCGGCTTCCCTGCTTCAGTCAGCTGAAGAGCGTTCCCTCAGAGTGGAGGGCGACTCAGAGCATCCTACCCAGTAAAGAGCTGCTTCCTGTTTCGCCTGTATTGTTAGCTCTGCAATAAACACTTATCAATATCCAAACGGCTGCTAGGAATGTTTGGAAAAGCAGACTATTGAATATTCTAAACACAACTGCTCATCTTCTTAATTAAATTCATAATTGGAGGGATAGAAGAGCAAAGGAGAGATTTAATTTTCAGTGAGTATCATGTAAAGATACAGCGCACTCTAATATCCATCCAACAACTGGACTTAACAGGTGTGATTTAGATCAAAAGGGCAATAAGTCACTTAGAATAAAAATAAGTAAACAAAAGCAGATGAAGGTAAATGAACAGAGCAGATACAGAGATTTCTTGTAGGGATTTACACAGTAAAAGTTTTAAACATCCTCACTGAAGTCATTCTGCCTCATTATAAGAAAATATTTCTGTGATCCAACTGATGACATATGAAAAAGATGCTAAAAGCTTCTTATGCTTTATTTAAATTCTATTTTTAAAATGTCTCTTGAGTTAGGTTTTGTGTTGTTGTTGTTAAATCTCCTTTAGCCACCATCTTCTATCAGTTTGTCACACTGTGATAGCAGCTTATGTGTTATTGTGATGCTGGAAGCTTGGCCACTGGTATTTCCAGCATCAGCCGGGTCACCCATCATTACAGCAGAGCTGGAAAACCTGGCAATTTACTGCCAAAACATAGTCAATGAAAGCCCTGTGATCACAACTGAGTATAGTCCAATATAGTGCTGCAAGATGAGCCTCCTGAGTTGATAGGATCCTGCTGAACAGTGTTTGTTACATAGGGTCACCAAGAGTCAGTTCCACAGAAACTAACAACTAAAGTTTTAACTTAAACCCTTCATCTCCTTTCCCATGAGTAAATCTTTATATTATTAAGACCGCACCCATCTTTTCCCCAAAACCCAAACAGAAAAGTCCTATTTCCTCCCCACTAACTCACCACATCACAAATCAGCCTTACCTAAGACTGGAACAGTCTGACATGAGACTTACCAGATATTTACCATGTTTGACTCAACCACGAAGGTCCTGTAGCTTTGAAACAGGAAAGCACTATAGCTCACTACCAGGAGCTCTGTAATGCAGTGGTTACGAGTCAGGCTGCTAACCTCAACTCAGCAGTTCGAAATTACCAGCAGTTCCGTGGAAAAAAGGTGAGGCTCTCTGCTCCCGTAAAGATTTACAGCCTTGGGAACCCTTACAGGGTTGCTATGAGTCAGAATCAGCTCCGTGGCACATAACCACCACCATAGCTCACTCTGGAGTTCTGGTGTAGCACTGTGGGTCAACGCACTAGACTGCAAAGTCACTTTGAACTGCAAAGTCGGCAGTTCAAGTTCACCAGCTCTTCCTTGGAAACCCTGTACAGTGTTTGCTATGGGTCAGAACTGAATCGATAGCATTTACCAACAACAACAACAATAGCTCACTCTGGAGTTCTAGTGTGGCACTGTAGTATAAGCACTCTACCACAAGGTCGGTTTGAACTGCAAGGTTGGTGGTTTAAACTCACCAGCCACTCCTTGGAAACTGTATACAAGGTCACTATGGGTTGGAAGCAACTCAATGACATTTAACAATAGCTCACTCTGGTGTGGCACAGTAAGACTCCAGGTGTGGTGCTGTAGGATCAGCACTAGACTGCGAACCACAAGGTTGGCAATTCAAACCCACCAACTGTTCCTTGGAAACCCTACTCAAGGTCAGAACCAACTTGATAATATTAGACAACAACATAGCTCACTCTGGAGTTCTGGCATGGTGCTGTAGGATAATCACTGGACCGCAAAGTCGGTCTGAACTGCAAGATGAGTGGTTGAAATTCACCAGCTGCTTCTTGGAAACCCTATACAGAATTGCTTATGAGTTTGAACCGAATCAGCATCACTCAACAACAACTCTCTCTAAGGAGGCCTGGTAGCATAGTGGGTTATGCGTTGGACTGTAAACCCCAAAGTCAGCAATTCAAATCCACCAGCTGCTTTTTGAGAGAAAGAAGAGACTTTCTGCTCCAGTATAGATTTACAGCTTCAGAAACCCTAAACAGGGTCACTATGATTTGGAACTGACTTGAAAGCACACCACTGCCACCACCATTTCTCACTCTGGAGTGCTGATGGTGCTGTAGGATAAGCACTGGACTGTTAACCACAAGGTCAGCAGTTCAAACCCACCAACCTCTCCATGAGAGAAAGATGAGGCTTTCTGCTCCTGTAAAGATTTATAGTCTCATACCATACACAGGGTGGATATGAGTCAGAACTGATTCGATGGCACCTAACAACAACATAGCTCACTCTAGAAGCAGCCAGCTAAATTTGTATAAAAGAAGCTGGTGAGGGACAAAGAATGAAATCTAGAGAAGGTGTATGGTTCACTGGAGTAAGAGGTAGCCCAAAAACTGCAAGACTTCGAGTCTAGAATCAGCTTTGTCATTAGTTGGTTACATGACTAGTCACAATCTTTACAGGCTTTAGTTCCTTCACCTGGCAAGCTGAGGTATGAAATCACTCAGAGAAAGAACTCCCTGAAAAATGAAGTGCAATATAAACACTTACCAATGGCAATCACTAGAACCAGCTAGAAGGCTTTAGCTACAGTCCATGGGAGCCACATGGGAATAGCTGGCTGGC
Source organism: Chrysochloris asiatica (assembly GCF_000296735.1). Classification (NCBI taxonomy): domain Eukaryota; kingdom Metazoa; phylum Chordata; class Mammalia; order Afrosoricida; family Chrysochloridae; genus Chrysochloris; species Chrysochloris asiatica. Next base: position 7,033,875 of record NW_006408530.1, on the reverse strand, counting down.
CCTAAGAAATGACGCCTGTCCTTCTAGTCAATGGCTCTGAAAAGCGTAACACTCAAAGAAAGAAAGGTGTGTCACAAGAAGCAGTGCGACAGTCATAAGTTATGAACAGAACAGCTTTTGCAGGTCAGCACTGACATGTAAACCTCTTTCAATCACTGTTGCATATCTTGGGAGCAGCAGTGATACTTAAGACACTTTCAAATGTAAAAGCCATCAAGGAAGCTGAGTTGTCCTTCAGAATCTCATATTTGAGGGTTCATACAGGATGTTATTATGGAGGTTATGCCAATACAGAAGGAGAATGGGATGTCATAGGCAGATTTCAAAGAAATAAATGCAGTGCCAGCTCCACCTGTTGACAACTGTGTACCTGGAGCAAGTAATTTCCCAGAATTAACCTCACCCTCCCTCCTCCACCCCTTCTATCCCTGTAAACAAGAGGACAGGGTCAAGTTTCTGTATCACACTGTTGCCTTAATTTAATTAATTTTATAACTTGAGTCGTAAGACGTTTTAGATAGGTTCTCTAGAAAAATTGACGCAAGAGGGCCTTTTTTCTCCTTAAAATTTCCACATCATTTCTTTATTTACCACTTCAATTAAGAGTATATGTATTTCCCAAGACAGTCAGCCAAGAAGTAATGAATGGTTCCTGGAAGTGTCCTCAGCTGGTTCCAGATCAACTGAAGTCTCCAGGCTTTGGATGACAGGGTCTGAGGGTTCCAAAGATCCAAGTTCCAGGTCCAAATTTCAAGGGTGCTGTACTTTTGTCCATGAAGAAGTAAGGAGCAACTAAAACACTAGTACCACCTTGTTTTTACTTTTAGTGTCTTGAGATGAAGGGAAACCATACTTCCCCTGGTCTTCTTCTCCTACCTGAGGTCACAATAAGAATTGGTCCAAAACTCTTGTGGCTCATCTTATGTTGGTGTTTCTCAGTAACAAATCTACTTCCATCACTCTGTAGCTTCCAATGAAGGTTGCACAAGAAGATTGCCTCTAATTTTGAGGCTGCTCTGCTGAATGTGTTTCCAATCCTTTTCCTTTCAAATCACCTCTTATTATACTCAACAGTTTAAAGGCAAAAGACATTATGAACAAGCATTGCCTATATGATTCTATGCTTATAATTTCACATGAATTTTGGTATGGAGGGTATAGCTGAAACTTGACAAATGCCTACTGAGTTCAGTTCAACAGTGGAAATGATATGGCCCTCAACAAATCTGAAGAACTCCATTCTGTATCTCAAAGAAACATTATTTTCAGTTAGTGTTTGTTGACTTCCCACTTAGGGGCATAGCATTCCTTTTTTTTTTTAATCCAGCCCTGGACTCTGTGGAATTGAAGGTGGAGTATGAAGAATAAGGACTTCTCTTTCCCATACGTTCGGAAAAGAGAAAAAGCAGAAGAGAGATGCCAGGAGTGAGCTGATTAGTTATGAGTATATATATGGCCACAATCAAGACAAGTAGTGTAGATTTAGAAGCAAAAGGAAATTTTCTTAATTCAATTTTCCACCCAGATTTCTCTGGAATTTAACTTTCTAAGCCAGAGTAGTTATGCATTTTACAGCGGAGGTCAAGGAAGGGGCAATGGAGCAGTGTGTAGACATATAAAGAACTAGCCTTCTCCTTGGCTCTATGAGCAGAACAGAATCCTACGCTGTTTACTTGCCAAACAGTCTTGGGGATTATTTTGTTTTGGGATTTTGTTTAAATTTTACTAAGTGACCACAGTGTGATGAATGAGTCTCTACCTCTTCTGTTTGACAATTACTAATGGATCGCCTGGCTCTAGAAATCTGTGTGGCACTGGAAGCATTCATATCATAACTCCTGTTTCTTCCCTGATGTACCTCAGACAGGTAGGCAGGCAAGGGCATGAAAACTACACCAAACCAAGTGCAGAAACAAAACCAAAATATTATATTGAGTGAAATTCATCCATTGTAAAGGGACAGATAATGTATGAGACCACTACTGGAAACACTCAAGAAAAGGTTTTCATTCTATAATAAACTTTCTATTACAGTTACCAGGGGTGGGAGAGAAGGGAGAATTATTCACTGGGTAGAATGTAGACACGTGCTAACTTGGGCGATAGAAAGGCAGTTCAAAAGAAGAGGAAGAAAAGGAAATTGCTTCTCTCTCTTTTTGCCCCCATATACTGGAAGAGAAACAATGTGTACTTATATTTTCTCATTAGGAAAAACCATTAAGAACTTTACCACAAATTTTTAAAAGGGAAGGTAAAGAAGGGAAAAACGGGAAAGAAAGGAGAGAGAGAAAAAAAAAGATTTGGAAATGGATAGTGGTAATGGTTGTGCAACATGGGAAGTGTAGTTGGAGTAGCTGCATTCTACATGTAAAAACGGCTGAAATGGCAAATGTTTGATATTTAAAAAAGGAGGGGAAACAAACAACAATAAAAACACAACAGAGAGTAGATTGCCTTTTAGTAGTCCTCTGATATAGTCCTTGAAGTTTTCCTTTAGACCACTCTTTGGAAACCCTATACAGGGTCGCTCTGAGTTGGAACCAACTCGATGGCACTTAGCAACAACAATCTAGTCAGGTCGGGACAGTGGTGGTTCAATGATGGAATTCCCACTTCCCTCTCAGGAGACCCAGGTTCAATTCCCAGTCAAGACACTTCAGGCACAGCCACCACTCTGTCATAGCTTGTATGTTGCTATGATGCTGGGCAAGTTTCAGTGGAGCTTCCAGATGAAGATAGAGGTCCATTGTGCGTGGGGTCTCCAACAGTCAGGCACTGATTTGACAACAACTAACTAACTCCGCCTGTCCTAAGTGTCTCTGGACCTCACTTGTCATATGTAGAAAACATAACATGGAGATAACAGTTTGTATTTCATGAATTAACATGTGAATAGCACATAGAAAGTGCTATAACCACATAAAAGACAGAATGAGAGAATTGGCTTCTTTTTCTTTTTTTTTAAATAGACGCAGAGTAGGACTGGCCAGCTCCATGCACACTGCAGTCTATGTAAATGGTACTTCCTAGACCTGTGTAACCACCGGGGTATGATGCAGCAGAGGGCTTCATGACAGAGACTCTGGGACCAGACTGCCCATATACCCCACCCGTGCCACTTCTGAGTGAGCTCCTTTGACTTTCTGCACCTGTTTCCTCATTTATAAAATGAAGATGATACCACAGTTTATATGCAGATAAGGAGACCTGGTGGTGCAGCAGTTAAATACTCAGCTGCTAAATGAAAGATTGTCAGTTCAAACCCACCTAGATGCACCATGGGAGAAAGACCTAGTACTCTGTCTGCTTCTGTAAAGACTACAGTCACTGTTGGATGGGAAACTAAATTGCTATGTAAATGTTCACTGAAAACACAATACAATATTATTCATTAAAAACAAAACAAAACCCACCAAAGCCAAGAAAACCCTATAGAGAGAATGGTAACACGATGTGAAGAATGTATCCAATGCCATTAACTATTCACATAGAAACTGTGAATGTATGTGTGTCTGTCTGTGTACAGTGCCACCAAAAATAAGTATTTCTGAAGAGAAAGAAAACTCTGTGGAGCACAGTTCTACCCTTACGTATATGGGATGACCATCGGTCAGCATCAATTTGACAGTTATTGGTTTACTGGAAAGCCTTGGTCATTTGGGCCTGATATGAACATTCCAACAAGAAGTACTTAATCCCACCAGGTTGACTGAGGCTGTGTGAGACCTCCATCACCATCTAACTGCTTTCTCTGCTCAGTCCTGCTTCCTCCTCCTTCACTTTACACCTCTTTTCCCTAAAAAACAAACATCTTTCATACACACACCCAGCCCACTCCCTCCCACCCCTCAAAAGAAACTTCTACAGAGCAGTTCTACTCTATTAAAAATTGACACAAGTCTGTGAAAATGAAAAGACTTGATACAAAGAAGTGCTGAGAATGGTCCAGGCACAAAATCGGCGCTCCACAAGGGTCAGGCACTGTGCTCTTCTCAGACTTGGCACCCTTTGCCTCTGGAGTGAGACCCCTGATGCTTGCCTGGTCCTCTCTACTCCCACTGGGTACCTGGTCTTGGCCACCTGAGTTCTAGCATCCTGCTTCCTGCTGTACTATTATTGAATAGCATTCCAACCTTCTATATTGCCTCCCTGCTTTATCTGGCCCAGCGGATGCTCCTCCTGTGAAGGCTGGTGTGCACACCCCGGACCTCCTTGGCCTGACCACACTGCCATCTTTCAGCCACTCCACTGAATCCTGCATCTTTCTTGTGTGCCTTGGTGTTCTCATCATCTACCCAGTGGACTTATCAACTGCCTGACCTTCCTCACCCCACTAGTTACTCCTGGAACGCCCCATCTCATCATAAACCATAGCCAAGAAAACTATCCCAATGAAAATTCTGTAACAGGTGCTACTACTGTTTACTACCAAGGAGGAAAGAAGAAGAGTGAGGAAGACAGAGAGAGAAACAGAGAGGGGCAGGGATAAAGAGTCAGTGATTGGAAAACCTAGAGACACTCCGAGGAAGAAAGAATATAATACATGGATTGACTTCCTAAGGGGAAGTACCCCTCCGCCCTGCCATTCTTGATAACTCCTGGGAAAAAATAACACTTCATAATTCATAAAAGAGTGAGTGTAGGTAAAGGAAAAAACTCCCGTGGCCTATTCAACTTGCCAGAAAATGACAGATCCCTCCCTGTGATTGGCAGATTACTGAGAAATCTCTGGCTTTCAAAATTTTTTGTTAAAAAAATGCCAATCTCTTGACAAAAACATTTGAAAAAGCAACAATTTTCATTAACACTACTACACAACTGTATCTTATGCTATTCTCCAAAATGAACCTTCAAGACAGTCCAGCTAGTCTCCTCTCTGTTGTCTATGTATCAATATGCTAATATTATCTGAATCCTGCTGTGGTACTGTAGGATAAGCACTGGACTGCCAACTGCAAGACTGGTGGTTCAAACCTACAAGCCGCTCCTTGGAAACCCTATAAAGGGTCGCTATGAGTCGGAACCAACACTATGGTACTTAACAACAAACAACAATATAATTATCAGTGCTAACTCTGGTAGCGTAGTGGATACGAATCGGGCTGCGAACCTTAAGGTCAGCGGTTCGAAACTACCAGCCGCTCCGCGGGAGAAAGATGAGGCTTTCTACTCCCGTAAAGATTTACACCCTCGGAAACCCTGTACAGGGTCGCTATGGGTCGGACCCGACTCGATGGCACTCAACAACAACAACAACAACAATTTAACAATTATGGCTTCCAATTATTGACTGCCTCTTGTGCTTACCACTACATTAGAAACTAGGAATGTGAAGTACTGCAAAATGTGATTGCATCCTCCCGGAAGCACACTGAGAGATGGTATGGCAACAACTCTGGAGATCTTTAAGAGAAATTGAATCAAGGAGATGGTTGCAATCAATGCTTTCATACCTAAAGAAGTGCCAATGAGATGATCCCTTTTCCAGCAAAGCTTCAATAGGGGTGGGAACAAGAAGGACGCTATGGAGGGATCTATTTTACTCCTGGACTGTGATGGAAACAAATAAACTGCCAACTCACTACACATGCACAGTCTTGAGCAGACCACTTCCCTCTAAGGAACCCACCCATCTCAAGGGTGGGACTCCTTGGGGTCATGATTTCAAATCTGCTATAAAGAGCAAACACTTGAAATTTTTAAATGAAAACTCATGAAATTTTATTTTCTAATTTGTTACTGCTTTTCTCCAAACTGTATCCTAGCTGATTCCAAGTCATACTGACTCTGTAGGATGCAGTAGAGCTGCCCCCATAGGGTTTCCATGGCTGTCTGTTTATCGTACTGTGGTGGTTTGCATGTTGCTGTGATGCTGGAAGTTATTCTCCGATTATTTCAAACACCAGCAGGGTCACCCATGGCGGACAGGTTTCAACAGAGCTTCTAGACTAAGGTAGACTAGGGAGAAGGAGAGGTAGATTACTTCTGATTGTTTAGCCACTGAGAACCTTATGAAAAGCAGCAGGAAGTTGTCAGATAGAGTGCTGAAAGATGAGCCCCTGAGGTAGGAAGCATTCAAAATATGACTGGTGAAGAGCTACCTCCTCAAGGTAGAGTTGGCCATGGTGATACATGGGTACAACTTAAAATGGGAATAAACAGTTACAAATATCCATTAATAATTAGAACAT
>NW_006408530.1:7025960-7027159 GCF_000296735.1 Chrysochloris asiatica | reverse complement strand
AGTCGGAGTACGCACCAACTACCAAAGCCAGTGATGATTAAATTGATGAATTCATCAGTCTAAAAATGATCAAAAAAGACACATTGATGATGAATGGTGATTGGAATGTAAAGGTTGGAAATCAAGAGGGAGGATCAATAGTTGGAAAATATGACCTTGATGATAGAAACGATGCTGGAGATCCCATGACAGAATTTTATAAAACCAATGACTTACTCATTGCAAATACCTTTATTAAACAACAAAAAAGGTGACTATACACATGGCCTTACCAGATGGCATACACAGGAATCAAATTGACTACATCTCTGGGAAGAAACAGTGGAAAAGTTCAATATCATCAGTCAAAACAAAACTGTGGAACAGACAGACTATCAATTGCTCATATGCAAATCGGGCTGAAGTTGAAGAAAACTAAAAATTAAAAGTCCAAGAGTGTCAAAATATAACCTTGAGCATATCCCATCTGAATTTAGAGACCATCTAAAGAACAGATTTGATGCATTAGACACTAATAACCGAAGACCAGAAGACCTATAAATGACATCAAGAATATCATACAGGAATAAAACAAAAGACAGGAAAGAAACAAAAGACTAAAATGGCTGTCAGAAGACTCTGAAACTTGCAGAGATTCTAAAGCAAATGGAAGAAATGAGGACGTCAAAGAACTGAACAGAAAATTTAAAAGGGCAGTTTGAGAAGACAAAGTCAAGCATTAAAATAAAATGTACAAGATCAAGGCATAGTTTGAACAGAGGAAATAATACTAAGATGCTTGACTGTCTTATGTATATTGGCTTCCAGTGCCTATTATTGTGAAATAGACACTTGAGTGGGATAGAAAGGAATATTGGGAAACATGATTACAGAAAGCTTGTAAGCCCGTCTTCAGCCTATAACAGATTAGAATACCTAAAAGGGGTTCTACAACTTGCCCAGTAAAATAGGTTTCTTGTGGAGCCTTTGCAGTGTATAGGATCTTAGGTGGAACCCTGAGCCCCATCTAGAACCTTCTGAAGTGAGACATTTCCACTAGAAAGGACAAGCAGACCAGCCTAGAACAGCCAGAGCAACAGAATATACATTTTCAAAGAAAGACCAGCAGGAAAAACCCAAAACAAAAATGGCAGTATGACTGGCTACTACAAGAATAAGCAAGTTGTTCACCAGGAAGCCATCAAGGCAAGCCATCAAGT
>NW_006408530.1:7022556-7024864 GCF_000296735.1 Chrysochloris asiatica | reverse complement strand
GAATGATGATACCTGGAAGAGATTGTAATCATTGCAATGAAACAATGGTGTAAAGCTGATGTTCTCCCATGTAAACTATCACTCAGTTCACAATAAAAAAATAAAAAAGAAAGAAAGAAATGTACAAAAACCTGGAGTTTGAAAATCAAAAAGGAAGAACACACTTAGCATTTCTCAAGCTAAAAGAACTGAAGAAAAAACTCAAACCTTGATTTGTGATATTAAAAGATTCTGTGGGCAAAATATTGAATGATGGAGGAAACATCAAAAGAAGATGGAAGTCTACACAGAGTTACGATCAGAAATTACTGTTGATGTTCAAGAATTTCAAGAGATAGTATATGATCAAGAACTGATGGCACTGAAGAAAGAAGTCCAAGTTTCACTGATGACATTGGTGAAAAACAAGGGTCCAGGAATTGACAGAATACAAATTGTAATCTTTCAACAAACTAATAAAGCACTGAAGATGCTCATTTATCTATGCCAACTGATTGGAAGACATCCACATTTATGCCCATTCCAAAGAGAGCTAACCCAAATCAAATGTGGAAATCATCAAACAATATCATTACTATCACATTCAAGTAAACTTTTGCTGAAGATAATTTTAAAATGGCTGCAACAGTACATTGACAGGGAACCACCAGGAATGCAACCCAGTTTCAAAAGAGAGTGTGGAACAGGGATACTGCTGAAATCAGATGGATCTTGGCTGAAAGCAGAGAAAACCATAATGATGTTTACTCATGCTTTATTGACTATGCAAAGGTTTTCAACAGTGTGGATCATAAAAAGTATGAATAACATTTAGAACAATGGGCATTCGATAACACTTAATCATGCTTGTGAGGAACCTGTAAATAAACTAAGAGGCATCAAGCAATCTTAGTGTGATTGTTGTTTGAACAGAGCAAGGGGATACTGAATGCTTTAAAATCAGGAGTTTTGCACCAGGGTTGTATTCTTTCATCAGACTTACTCAATCTGTATGCTGAACAAATAGTCTGAGAAGCTGAAATATAAGAAGAATGTGACATAAGGATTGGAGGAAGATTTACTAACAACCTGAGATGTGCATATCATACAACCTTGCTTGCTGAAAATGAAGAGAACTTAATCTACTTAATGATGAAGATCATAGACTACAGCCTTCAGTATGAATACACCTCAATGTGAACAACAAAATCCTAACAATTGGACCAAAAAATGACATCACAATAAATGGAGAAAAGATCGAAGTTGTCCAGGACTTCATTTTGCTTTGATCCACAATTAACACACACAGAAGAAACAGTCATGAAATCGAACAAAGTGTTGCACTAGGCAAATCTGCTGCACAAGAACTCAAAGTGTTCAAGAACAAATATATCAGTTTGAGGACTAAGGCGTGTGCCTGACTGAAGCCATGGTATTTCAATAGCCTGATATGCATGTGAAAGATAGATAATGAATAAAGAAGACCATAGAAGAATTGATGCATTAAGTTATGGTATTGGAGAAGAACATCAAATAATGGCCTGCCAGAAGAACAAACAAATCTGTGTTGGAAGAAGTACCGTCAGAATGCTCCTTAAAAGCCAAGATGGTGAAACTTCATCTCATGCTTTGGACATGGTGTCAGGAGGAGCCAGTCCCTAGAGAAGACCATCAAGCTTGCTAAAGTGGAAGGTCAATAAAAAAAGAAGAAGGCTGTCAATGAGATGAATTGGCACAGTGGTAGCTGCAATGGGCTCAAGCAAAACAGGATGGCATAGGACTGGGCAGGGTTCCATTACGTTTGAGTCGGAACTGACTCAAGGGTACCTAACAACTACAATCTGCCACACCTTTCTCCTGTGGAGCAGCTGATCTTTTGATTAACAGCCAAGCACTTAACCACTGTGCCATTTGTTACTGCTTTTAGGTATGTGAAAGTCATGTTTTCCCCTCCTAGATGGAGTTTTTCTCTTTGATTTGAGAATACTATTTACTTACAGATTTATTCATTCATACAATAAGCATTCATAATGCTTACTGAGTACAAAATATTATCTTTAAACAAAAATCAGACCATGTCAGCTCCTATTCAAAATCTTTCTGTAACTTTCCATTGCACTTAAACGATAAAAACTCAAATCCTTAACACAGTCTTGCCTGGCACTTCCATCTTATTTGTTGTTGCTGTTGTTAGATGCTAAAGTCTGACTCATAAAGGTTCTATGCATAACAGAACCAAAGACTGTCTTCGTCCTGCACCATCCTCACAATTGTAATGTTTGAGCCCACTGTCCTGGCCACTGTGTCAATCCACTGAATTGGGGTCTTC
>NW_006408530.1:7019504-7022256 GCF_000296735.1 Chrysochloris asiatica | reverse complement strand
TGTGGTACTATAGGATAAGCACTGGACTGCTTGCCACAAATTCATTGGTTCAAACCCAACAGTCACTTCTTGGAAACCTAGTACAGGGTCACTGTGAGTCGGAATCAATTCGATGGCACTTAACAACAACAACTACACAGGTTGTACCATTTCTTCTGAATCTTCTTTCACAAAATGCAGACAAAACCAAGAGAGTAGTTAATTTTAGCAAATCCCTACCCTGTCCCCATTAAAAACAGAGCATTGCTATGTACATGCATAATTATGTAAATTAAAATAATTTACATTGTTATTTCACATAATAAGTCTGTTTATTTTTTGAAACCAAAGACTAGGGCAAAAAATTTTTAGTGAGCTAAAACTATCCACGAATATAAATTGCCAATTTACACTGTTTTTTCAAAACTAAAATGAATGCAAAGAATATCTTCACCTCTATTGTTTGAGGTTTTGAATTTAAACAGATTACTACAAAGAGAAAAATATTCACCTCCTTCTAGCAAAGTCCGAAAGGATTTCATCATGATGATTTGGATTTTCAATATAATTTTTCCCAGTTCCCAGTTTGGTCATTTCCTTTGCAATGTTAGATGGAAAATTAGTTGGAGAATTAAGTCCAAAATCTTTCCTCAAGAGACATATGTTGTTGTTGTTGAGTGCCGTTGAGTCGGTTCCGACCAATAGTGACCCTGTACAGGGTTTCTGAGGGTGTAATCTTTACGGGAGTAGAAAGCCTCATCTTTCTCCAGCGGAGCAGCTGGTAGTTTCGAACTGCTGACCTTAAGGTTCACAGCCCGATTCGTAACTACTACGTTACCAGAGCTCTCAAGAGACATACAGAGAAGCAAAATGAATTACTTAATCTAAGTTCCAATGATCAAAAGTGATTCTTGCATCAAATAGGCAGAGAAAATAACAATCATTTCTATAGGAAATATTACAAATTTGCAGAAAAATAATGAAAATAACATACATTTATATTGATAGAAAATAGAAGAGAATGTAAAAAAGCACCTTATATTTGCAGGCATGTCTGTTAAGTGCAAAAACACAGACTATAAACACTGGTAATACACACACAATGGACTTTGCAAATTTGTTTAGCAATGCGCAGTTCTTAATAACAAAAATACTTATCAAATATTCAAAAAAGATAGACTGAGAATTTATTTGGTAATATCCAATAAATATTTAAGGTGTCCTGTGCTCTTACAGGAGCCCTGGTAGTGCTGAAGGATAAGCACTGAACTGCTAACTGCCAAGTTGGCAGTTATAAACCCACTAGCTTCTCTGGGGGAGAAAGATGAGGCTTTCTGCTCCAGTAAAGATTTACAGCCTTGGAAACCCTTTGCTGGTGGTGGCAGTGGTGGTGGTGGTAGTGACTCTGTATAGAATTTCCAAGGCTGTAAATCTTTATGGAAACAGAGAGCTTCATCCTCTGGAGCATAACTAATAATACATTCAAACGACTGACCTTGAGGCTAGCAGCCCAGATCGTAATCCACCATGCTGTCAGAGCTCCTTTGGAAGTCCTTTCCAGGGTTGCTCCTTTGGAAGCCTTTTCCAGCCCTTTCTAAGGCAGTGTGTTTGGTTTACATTTAATTTCCTTTGTTGTTGTTATGTGCGGTGGAGTCAGTTCTGACTCATAGCGACCCTGTTCAGGGTTTCCGAGCCTGTAAATCTTTACGGGAGCAGAAAGCCACATCTTTCGCCTGCGGAACAGCTGGTAGTTTCGAACTGCTGACCTTGAGATTCGCAGCCCGATTCGTTACCACTACGCTACCAGAGCTAAATATAGCAGTACAAAAAATAAATAGTTTGGAAGCACTGTCAAATCATAATGTTCCCTGCTTTCCTTGGGCTCATCTAACCAGCCTTTTAAACCTATGGCTCACATGAACTTGGAGCACCTGTTTTATCATAATTAGAAATGCTGACAGGCAATTAAAGAGATGCTAATACCCTGTTTCAGGAGCTCTGGTAGTGTATTGGTTATGAATCAGGCTGCGAACCTTAAGGTCAACAGTTCGAAACTACCAGCTGCTCCATGGGAGAAAGATGAGGCTTTCTGCTCTCGTAAAGATTTACAGCTTCAGAAACCCTGTACAGGGTCGCTATGTGTCGGAACCAACTCTATGGCACTTAACAACAACAACAATACTCTGTTTCAAAAAGCAATGAGGAAATTCACAAGCACCTTATGGCTCTCACAGTATTATCAGGCCAAGCATTAGGAAAAAGAATATTGTTATGTAAATATTCAGATATACTTAATGAGAAATGAGCTTTTCCCTGATGTTTTTTACCTTTAAAGCTTTCCATCAAAATCTCAAGATTTTGGTTTATGGTTCTCAACTAATAAAGGTTCACTTTTGATAAAGATATCCATTGGGATAAAAAGATACTAGCCAACTCAGCTACATTGGAAATCTTTATCCTATCCTTGAGTAAGCAAAAGTTTGGAGAGAAGGAAAAAAGCCTAGTAGGAGAAAGAATGACTGAGCTAATTTACAGCCAGGAGACTTTGGTGCTGTAGGATAAGCACAGAACAGTTAAGCAGCAAGGTCTGTAGGCACTTCAACCCCACCATTCACTCCTCTCGGAAACTATACACCATTGCTACAGGAACTGACTCGACGGCATGGCACACAACATTTCCTTTCACATTATTTTTTGTTGGTTGTATTTACCATCATTTAGCGATGTGCTTGATGAACATCATCAGAAAAATAAGAGTTAGAAAAAAAAAAAA
>NW_006408530.1:7006181-7019310 GCF_000296735.1 Chrysochloris asiatica | reverse complement strand
TTGTTGTTGTTTGATGCCATCGAGTCAGTACCAACTCATAGTGACCTTATGCACAGCAGAACAAAACACTACCCGATCCTGGGCCAACCTCACTACTGTTGCCATGCTTGAATTATACTAGTCTACAATTCAGATTATCTCCTTGGGCTAGATTCCCAGCTAGTCTAGATTCAAGGTATATGAGCATTTTTAAGTCTCTTGACTACATTATTCAGTGCTATACAGAAAGATTTTATCAATTTGCATACCTACTGCTGTTGTTGTTAAGTGCCCTGGAGCACTTAACATAGAGACCCTGTATAGAGCTTCTGAGGAATGGCTGGTGAATGTGAACCTAGTGATTCAAACCAACTTTATGGTCCAGTGCATTATCCCACAGGGCTAAACCAATACTCCACAGACCTATTAGTTCCATGTCCTACTTGCATATCAAATTACTAGTTTTTGCATTGCAAATTAACAGATTAAAAAAAAAATTCTAGTCATAGACTCTTCTTCCCCTAATGAAAGGGCTAAAAATGACTATTTTACATACCTATTAGTTCCATGTAAAATGATCGTTTTAAGCCTTATCATCAGCAATAAAAGAATAGAGGTCTATGACTCAATTTTTAAAAATCTGTTAAGCATCTCACTGTTGCTTCAATTTACATTTTTGCTAATGATTATACTTATATAAATATCTAAAACATTGCATTATTTTCAGAAGCATGGCTAATTTACTATCTCTGAGTGAGGAATTTCCACATAAATAACAGACTGTGATGTTCTTGTCCGTTTGGAAAGTCTTCTGAAAATAGCATCTAAGGTGATGGCTCACAACTCTGGATGAAGACCAGAGTCACCTGTGAAGGTTTTTCAAAAATCCACTTACACTCCAAAGACTTAAACTCAGTAAGGATCTCATTGAACATATTTTCTAAAAATTCCACAGCCATTCTAACAGGCAACTGAGAAAACCACTGGGCTAAGTAACAGGTAAACATCACATCTGTTGGGTGAATAAGCTACTGCATACAATTCTTTAGGTATATGAAGAAGAGCATTATCCCCTAAACTGTCATGTAGTTCTACGATACTGACTTTACATCCAACTTATTCACCCTGCGAGATCTAGGTTTCCAAGGTGACACAACACTGCCCATATCGACTAGTCTCATTTCTAAAAATGATCTTGTTCCACATGAAAAGAAAGTACCTTGAGCAGTGATGAGTCTTCTGTTTCTATACCCAGCACTAGGCAGAATGATTACATAGTGATTAGGAAAAGCATCTGACCAATATGACACCTCTTCTAACTGAGAGAGAGCCTCTACCTGCATATGGTGGAGCAGGAATGTGCTCATAATCTTTACTGATCTCTGAAGACACAGCTGACCCTCTGACTCATCCCCATTTTCACCATTATTGTTAAACATCCAATTACTTCCTTTGAACAATTTGGGAAGTGCCCTATTGGAATAATCTATGGCTATAAATGCTGGTAAGGAGCTCTGGTAGTGTAGTGGTTACAAGGCAGGCTGCTAATCTCACAGTCAGCCATTTGAAACTGCCAGCCGTTCCACGGGAGAAAGATGAGGTTTTTTGCTTCTGTAAATATTTACAGCCTCAGAAACCCTATACAAGGTCACTATGAGTCAGAACATGGAACATCACCGTCACTACCATCATCAATACTGGTGTCACAAAGCTTCGCATACTCATCAACCTGACACAACCTGGGCCTACGAAGTGCCCTCATCTTACTATCAGAGCTAGGTGAATTAATAATACAATGGGGAAAATATGAAAAAAGGAATAGCATGAGCTAGAGAATAGTTCCTTGTATTATAGTACACAATCCCCTTTGGCTTCAGTATGTTAGCATAGGAATAGTTTGGGCCCAATCAGATTCTCTTAGCATTGCTTGGATGTGAGTACCACATTCAACCTAATCTCCTACTGAGGTCATGCACTGAAAACCAGAAGATACCTCTTGAAAGAAGGACCTACAGGAAAAATACAAAACAATAAGGGCAGTCCGACTGTTACCACAAGAACATACAGGAGACATCAAGGCAAGTGATCGGATCCTCTCAGTGCAAATTCTCTTCCAAGACTAAGATGCAAGGGAAATATACACTTTGACTGACAACCACGCACGCCACCCAGAAGGGGAAGTGGCCGAAGAACATCAACGAAGGGGCGAGCTAAGCCCTACATCGTTCAGCAAACTACTGTGAACCCAGATGGAGACCTGGTCGGCCAGTAGTGAGACAATATCTGGGGACTCATAGGCTCAAGGTCAGCCACAGAGGTCCAGAGTGGAGAGTGGGGCAGCCAGCCGAGAAAAAGAGGCTGGACAGACGTAAGAACACCCACACTTGCAGATGATGCCCATTTGACTGGACTTCAATGACTGGATAAACAGAGCTCAACCCTAAGAAGAAAAAAGAGGGGGAAAAGCGTCATCTGATACAATTCGATAAACATGACCTACACCTATAAATGCAGTAGCTCAAAAGAGGAAACAAGTCCCTGCTGCAAGAACTATACCCACCCCCTCCACACAAAGGGTAGACAGGGATGGGCAACTTGGACATTGGCTACCCAAAATGGGGGGAGGGATACAAAGGCAAGAAGTGACTGGCTTACAAGCTTTCAAGAGGGAACCTAGATCCAGAGGGCGTGGAGGAAGGTAGAGTCTCCAGTGAGTGGTGTCCAACCTGTCCAGGAAGGGCTGATGAAACGAAATATAGATGGTTCTCTTGTGATGCAATAGTGAATAATTGTTATCAGGACTGATTGTGAGGGTTGGAAATCTAAAGATGGACATTTTGTAGCAAAGAGGGGAGTGATTAACTTTTCAGTCTAGGAGCAGAGGACCCTGGGACCGTCAATGGAGAAGAGCGAAGAGCGGAATCTCACCCAGAGAGGCAGTGAGGCCTGGGATGGAGGCAGAGAAGACAACGTCAAGAGATGGTGGGGCTGGGGGCTCGGAATCAGGGGCTGAGGACTGTGGTGGGAGGGGGGGTGCAGGTTTACAGGGTACACCCCTTGGTTGGGTGAGGATGCATGGACAGGATGATAACTATACCAACGAAATGATGGATGATGGAATGAATGTAAAGCTGATGTTCTCCCATATAGACTATCACACAATAAAACATTAAAAAAAAAAAAAAAAAGAATTACTTTAGAGAGTGTTTCCTTCCTTCTAAGATGATGGAAATGGGCATCCTGTATCACTGCACAAAAATCATTCTGGAAAGAAATGGAAAGAGCACCTAGAAAACCTGACAACCAATCCGTATTCTGTCGGGTCAAATGGAATGAGGAAACTGAAGTCCTTGCTACATTCATTAGTAGAAAACGCACTCCAATTTTTCAACAAGGCAGAGATTTTCAAAATTAGGTAAAATATAAGCCCAAATGAATTCTCTCTTCCTGTTCTGCAGACAACCTCCCCAAAACATTACCATGCCAACCACCTTGGGTCTTACTACAAATTAATTGACAGTAATGGATAAGCTCTTTGAACTTCAAAAATTAAATCATTATATAGCAATGACTACTCTTCATGGTTTGTTTTACTACTGCAGCTCAGGAGATGCTTCAGTCTCTGGACTTGGTTGGGTTCAGAGAAGCAAAGCAAACTCTCAGTTTCATTCTGTTCATCTCTGTCCAGGGGCCAAACCTGCCTATGGATTGACAGGTTTGTCGTGGGGATAATCCTTGGAAAAACCTCATGTCAGATAAACTGAGAGGTCCCTGAGCATCGCAAGCAACGATGATACAGCCAGAAGAAAGGGGCTTTGTTGACGTTTTGAACTAAGTAAAAAAGAACGAAGAATTAATAAGTGTACCAATCGTGATGACTGGAATGAACAAACCAGGACACGTATTCAGAGGTGTAATCACAAGGTCACAGGCTCACACCTAGGGAATTAGCTGTGTGTCACTGTAAATCATCATATCAGTACTTTCCTCCTCTTCAGTTTATTTTATTTTTCTAAATTTAGTGTCATTACAAATGCTGCTAACTCAGATAACTTAGTACCTATGCACAGAAGTGAGTCACAGTGTTGACTGGTTGTTCTTGTTGGTGCCATCAAGTCGGTTCCAAATCACAGTGATCATGTATAGGGTCAACTGGTGAGTCTGATCTTTCAGTGCAGTGCTTACCCTACAGGACCATACCAGGACCCGCAGTGTTTATTAGGCCCACCAAGATGTCTTCACTTTTTAATATTTTCATTCCTAGTGTCTGCTCTTAAAGATTTACACATAAACTTGCCTGAAATTTTTCTTTAAATATATTAATTAGAGATTGTACCCCTCCTTTTGAAAATTTGACTCCATAAGATAGATTTTATATTATTTTGCTACCAAGTAATTTATTAAATAAAGTACAATTGTTACTTTACAAAAGTACTTCAAATTTAAGAGGATACACTCAAAACTGAGACACAAGTTAGTTTTTATAGATCAATAACACTTTAGATCAAAAGTTCCCAAATCAATGGAGTCCATCCTGTGGAGCTGGTTTTCCTAAAAGTTGGGCTTCATAATTCTGCTAAATTCTATATTCTGTCATGTTTCACCTTAATATGACAACTGGAAGACCTGAATTTAATTTTTGTCCTATCTGAAGACAGATGGTTTTTAATTGCTTATCTTACTAGTCTACATTTGTGGTTTTGTAAGTGACCTTTGGGTGCCAAATTCTGGAGTTGTGCCAAGTGGCATGTTAGTAATTGAAAATTGGGCATGAAGACTGTGCTCCTAGCTTTCCAAAGTCTTAACTATCTGAATAAAGGACTTCTAAAATACTTTCCATCTTGCCATTTTTGTTGCTTCCAAACTTAAGAGAAAGATCTGAATGTATAATCCTTATTCATAGAGTTTCAGAAGACACTAGAAAATAATCCAGTGTTCTGGTGTGGTGCTATAGAATAAGCACTGGACTGCTAAGCATAAGGTCAGTGGTTCAAACCCACCAGCCAATCCTTGAAAACCCTATACAGGGCCACCGTGAGTTGGAACCAACTAAATGGCACTAAACAACAATAACATATTTTATAATGTCAGTGTCTTGATTTGGGTTCCTCCAAAGCACAGTCTAAGATAAGGATTTTGGAAGGTTAACTCCAAAAGTAGTAATGAGTGAGAAGGGAGACTGAATCAGGGAATAAAGAAATGCCAGTAAAGAATACAGTACTGAGTTACATTTTTGGGCAACTGGAGTTCAAGCCCTTTGAGGGCCCTCTGAACAAAAGAGTGAAATGCCTCTCAGAATTATCCCTCTAAAAGTCAATATGCATATGATTATCATCTCATCTGTACCATTGATTAAAAAGCATTAATTTGTCTGCATTTTGGGACAGGCTTTGTTGAGGACTAAGTAACATCTTGAAACTTCTGGGGGAAACCTGAGGCATACAAGAGAGAAGGTAAAGGCTTGTGGGAAATAGGCTGCATGAACAGGAACTGACCACCACACAGCAGCAGCTGAAATCTGAGGTAAGTGAAGGAGATGTGGCAGGGGGGCCACAAAGTTCAAGGTATAGCTGTGTGTATATATGATATTCTATACAGTCTGACCAACTACTCATATTTTTTAAGTGTTTTTCTCTTTATTCCATTTCCTAGGGATTTTAATAATGGTGTACACTCTGCATTATTTGTTTATCTTTCTAGTAATTAAGAATGAAATGTAAGGGCAACTATGACTTTGGGAGAATATTAGAACACAAATGTGGAGAGAAAAGAAATACAATAACCATTGGCTGAAACCACTAAGTGGATACCCACTCTGGAGAGCTTTACTTACTAACAGAAAGACCTAGCTTGATCTTCAAACAGCACAGTTGTTTCACATGTCTTTACAGCAGTTCCAGATATGTGTGAATGCAAGCCAGCACCCTGGAGAGCAAATTTAAGTTTCTGGGAAACCATATCCAGGCCCTAGCCATTGTGTCAGCCCAAGAATACAATTCATAGTCTCATTTTCCCCCTTATTCCAACTGGGATGTATTCTGTCACTCCTAGAAAACATTAATGCTATGAGCACTTAGCCAGTGGAAAATCAGCATTTCACATCCTTTGACTGACTCTTGACTCTTCCAAAGTCAAGGTCAGACCATGTCACCAAAGAAGCTCTGAAAATATCCCACTTCTTAAATTGTAAATGGTTCTGCAAGCAATGCAAACATAAAACCTCAGTCCTCAGTACTGTCAAAATGACACCTTCATTGGCTTCCAAATTCGGTAATTATTGTTTTCCTCACACCCACTGGCAGAGTTGAAATTGAGTGCATCTCACAAGGTTCTCAACTCTGCTAACTTTTTTGGGTAGGTGTGAGAAGAAAGGACATAAAAAATAATCTTAAATAAGGTCAGGGTCAGAGATACTGAGTCATGTTTTCTTAACATCTGTTCTACTATTAAGGATATAGAATATGGGTAAGACACATTTTAATCACGCATTATATCAAGGAGTTCTGGTGGCACAGTGGGTTAAACTGCTAACTACAAAGTTAGTGGTTCAAACCCACCCACTGCTCCACAGGAGAAAGGCTTGGCTGACTGCTCCCATAAAAATTTACAACCTCAGAAACTCTATTGAGAAGTTCTACTCTGTCGTATACGGCGCTGTGAGTTGGAATCAAGTGGGAGGCAGTGGATTAATTATATCTAGAGCCAATGAGACAAGGTAATTTATAAATACCATTTTTGACCCAGGAAGACCAGACCTATTTTCAGGCACAGGAAGCAGGAACCTAGGACTGAGAGGGGTGAAATTCATGGTAGCTATTAGAAATTGAGTCTGACCAGAAGGCACATAAGGCAAAATTGGCAAAGCCAAACTATAACAACATGGTAGTGAGAAATCTGGACAATCAGTAGGCCAGGGGAAGTGAGCAAACTGCATGAGGCACCAGGTAAGTAATCAGAAAAGTAGGTTCCTCCCAGATATATTTTTCTAAACTATGGTCATGGATCACTTTGTAGTTGTTCTTTGTTTTTACTTTATATTGTGAATTGGGTAAAGTTTTACATAGCAGATTCATTTTCTATTCAACAATTTGTACACATTTTGTTTCATCTCATTGACTGCAATTCTTACAATGTAACACCATTTAGCCCACTTTTCCCCTATGCTTCCTGTTTCCATTCCTCCTTCTTTCTTAAATCTGCTTATTTGATCTCAAATGGTTGATTATACCAAGGTGTGCATCCCTCAGTACTGTTATTGTTCCTCTTCTAGCCCTTTCTAAACAGCTGCTGGAAGACATTAAGAACATTATACAGGAAGAAATCCAAAGGTCATTAAAAACTCAGTAAAGAAAGAACCAAAATGGATGTCAGAAGAGACTGAAACTTGCTCTCCAGATTGGAGACCATCAAGGGAGAATAGCAAAGTGCGGGACCCTCCCCAGAGAAGCAGTGATGCCAGGGATGGAGGTTGAGATGCTGACGTGGAGAGATGGAGGGGCTGGGGACTTTGGACTCAGGGAGGGGGAGGGGATATATGCGGGGAGGGGGACGGCCAGGGGCCAGGTGTGCGGGGTGTACCCTTTGGTTGCTTGATGATGCATGCAAGGAATTGTAATCATTGCAATGAAACGAAATAAGATAGGATAAATGTAAAGCTAATGTTCTCCCATATAAACTATCACATAATTCACAATAAAAACTTAAAACTACTAAATAAATAGTCCAGAGTCAGCTCCATTCCTGAGATCTTTACCTTTCTTTTCAATCTTGATGCTGAGTAAACCTGTTATTGCTTTGCCATGACTAAACAATAAAGAATCCACAGAACATTTTTCTTATTTCTTTTTGCTTGATTTCTTCTCTTATGAATAACAGTTTCCATGACTGAAAGTCCAAATACCTTGTCCAGTAAGTTAATGAGAAGTAGGGTATGAGTGTGTCATAGGAAAGGATATTACCAGTGAGGCACAGGAAAGTCTCTATGAAGACTCTGGTTTTCAAACTGGTAGCTATTACTTGTTGAAGTTTTAGACCAAAAAAATAAATAACATGGGAATAAGGAAGACTGCAGAAGTATTGATACTTTTAAGTTATGGTGTTGGAGGAGAATATTGAAAGTGCCATGGACTGCCAAAAGAACAAACAGATCTGTGTTGGAAGAAGTGCAGCCAGAGTGCTCCTTGGAGGCGCCAGGATAGTCAAACTTCATCTCTCATACTTCGGACATATTGTCAGGAGGGGCCAGTCACTGGAGAAGGATATCATGTTTGGTTAAGGTGGAGGGTCAGAGAAGAAGAGGAAGACCCCCAGCGAGATGGATTGGCTAAGTGGCAACATCAATGGGCTTAAGCGTGGCAACAACTGTTGAGTTGGCCCAGGACTGGACAGTGTTTCTTTTTGTTGTGCACAGGGTCGCTGTGAGTCAGTACCAATTCGATGGCACCTAACAACAACAATCCCTGGAGATGAAGTAATGAATGGTGTATTTGAATGGCTATATAAATATACAGCATAAGGTACATGGCCCAAGAGATTTTTATTTCTATACAGAGTCCTGGTATGGCTCTATAGGCTATGCACTGGACTGCTAACTGCAAGGTAAGCAGTTCAAACCCACCAGTTACTTCTCGGAAATCCTATACAGGGTCACTATGAGTCAGAACCAACTCAATAGCACTTAACAACATATATATGTGTATGTGTATATGTATATATATGAGTGTGTGTTTGTATATGTATGCATATATATACGTACACACACACACATATATATATTTACCTTTATAGTGTGTTGACTGCCCACTGCTGTTCATTCCAACTCATAATGACCCTAGAGGACAAGGAGAACTGTCTCATAGGTTTTCTGAGGCTGTAAGACTTTACAAAAGCAAACTACCACATCTTTGTTCCACAGAGCAGCTGGTGGATTAAAATGGCCAACCTTTCAGATGGCAGGTAAGTGCTTTAATCACTGTGCCACCAGGGACCCTAGCATGTTGAATGATTGCCCACAAAAAATATGTCTATGTCCAAACTCCTAGAACTTGTGTTTTCTTATTTGCAAAAGAGATTTTTACAGATGTAATTAAGTTATGGATCTTAAGATAAAACCATCCGAGATTATCCAGGTGAGTCCTAAATTTGATGTTAAAGGTCCTTAAAAGAGACTGGAGAGGGGAAGACACAGGCACAGAGGAGAAAGTAATGGGAAGACAGAGACAGGGTTTGGAGGTATATATCATAAATCAAAGAAATCAAAGAATACTGACAGCTTAGAAGACAGAAGAGGCCAAGAAACAGAATCTCCTCTAAGCTTCCGGAGGAGGTACATGCCTGCCGCAGACACCTTGATTTCAGACTTTAAGACTCCAGAACTGGGAGACAATAAATCTTTATTGTCTTATGCCACCAAGTTTATACACCAAATTTACATACACATGCAATCTAATCCTTAAACAAACCCCTTTAAATACCTAAAACTGCCCTTTTCACTACTGCCATTTCACTTACAGAGACTCCACCACGTGAAAATGTTTCTTAATATTTTCAATTTATTGACACAAAAAATAATTTCACACACACACAAAAAAAGCCCCCATGTTTATGCTATTGCCTTGAAATGAGTATTTATCAAATAGTTGAAATTAAGCAAATTGGAAACTATATGATAAAGTAGAAAATGAATATAATCTGAGGTCCACAATCCAAGTTTTGCATCCTAAAACTGCCCTGTATTATTTGTGTGAAGTTGAACGGTCACTTAACTTCTCTGAGCCTAAAATGGGAATAACATCTGCAGCATTTCTTTAGAGAATTGTTCTGAGGCCCAGACCACAGAAGTGAAGGTGACTTCGGCACTCTAGAGTAATAAACAGAGCTTGTTATCCTTACTCTACTATTTTCGTCCCCCTTCACAAACAGGCAAATAGTGGTGCTGAGTAATTCATCTAGGAAAATCAGTGATGGATATGGCTAATAACTGGCTACTTGTGCCAAATGTGGATCATTGGGATGCTATTTTATTCAGCACACACCCCAGAATGTCTATTTTTACAGCTGGCCTCTCCCCGGAATGTGAGGACTGTCTAGAAGAGTCTGAGAATCTGCATGTAAATGTGCAGACAGGCAAGCAGCTAGACTTCCCCATGGGTGTGTAAGGAAAGTTGTAAGCAAGTGGGTGTCCAATCCCTCTGCCAAAATAGAGACAACTTGACACTGGAGTTTAGTGAACCTTGAGACAGGCATCTCACTCCAGTGAATGTCCCAAATTAGTGTCTGTTCATCTCTGTCACCTCAGTCCCTAGGATAGGAACTCTTCTCACCCTAAAGCAGAGCTCCAATACTATGTAGAGACTTGTTCTTTCAACTTCAGCCTGGGGACAAATGCTACAGCCAGCTGTTCAGCATGAGGAAACAAGCAGCAAAAAGGACATCTTCAATTAATTACCCTGGTAATCAACCCAATTCCTAGTTGTGACTTCCATAGATGGTGCTTGGAGTTTCTTCTCAGATCCTGCACAAAGATTAGCACTAACTTCAAGCAGGTCATGCCAGTCCGTTTTGGGGTGTGGCACTGTAAAATAAGCACTAGACTGCTAACCGCAAGGTCAGCAATTCAAACTCACCAGCCACAACCTTGAAGCACTATACAGGGCTCCAACCACTAGTCAGAACCAACTCAACAGCACTTAACAACAATACTGTTGTTATCTCTTTTGATTTAATCTCATTTGCTAATACCTTTCAGAAAATCCTCAAATGTCTTGCCAGCTGATCGTAGCCTTTCCTGTTTGCCAGTCCTGTTAAGAGTTTTTCTTCTCCTTTTGTCTTTTTCTTTTGGGGTGAGGATTAGAGCAGATGGATAGAGTCAGGATGGCATAATGAAGCACTGGGCTACTAATCAAAAGCCCTCAATTTGAACCCATAGGCTTCTGTTAGAGTCTTAGAAAACCAACAGGGCAGTTCTATGCTATACTACAGGCTAACTATGAGTTGGAACCGACTCTGGCAACAGGTTTGATTTTGGTTTATGATCATTTCAATGAAACTGTGGGTGAAAAGGAAATACAGTCAGTCCTCTGTATCTGCTGCCTCATCATCTGCAGATTCAACCAACCACAGATCAAGAATATTTGTGGGTATGGTGTAGTGAACTATATTATAGATGGTTAGAGTTCATTGTGATTGTAAAAACTTAGGACTATAAGGTGTATAAAACTAGCCATCTCAAAAGCAAGAATCAGGGATCTCACTATCAACAAAGAGGCAGGAGTGGAGTTGGTCCTTTGGACCCAGAATCACTGAGCCTCCTTGACCCAAGGACAGAAAGCTGGTATCAGACAGGTAGCAGCAGCAGAACCAAGAACCAGATTATGAGACAGAGTGGTAGACTCCCCAGAACACAGAGTAACTAAAACTAAGTTACTTTAGACAAGAAGCTTGCTTGCAGAGTAGGGTGTCTCCAGGCACTTAACTGGGGGAGCTATGTTTGCTGACACACTAAGCAAGATTGAGTGCCTTCAGGCTGAGGTTTATGGTGAAGTGGTATGCTCTGTGAACATTTATCAGCAAACCTAAAAAAGTTTTGTAACATTGTAGGAGCAGGGCAGAGGCCAGACCAAGGGGCTAAGGGCCAGAGAGAGGCTGGTCATGGCTGAAGGAAGCGATGCTGACTGGAAGACCTGTGCCCTGACCTTAAATTGTAACTTGTTAACTTTCCTAATAGACTCCATAGCTGTAAGTATGTCTATGGTGTCTGAGTTCTGTGTGGCCACTTCAATGAATTATCAAATCCAGCTAAGTACAGAGAGCTGTGGGAAGGATGGTTTGCTACCATTTTTGCAGAGGGGGAGGACGGAAGCAATTAAGTGGTCAAAGCAATCCCTCAAAGGCTAAGAAGTAGGGTTTTAGGTGTTATAACTACTCTTGGCAATTCAAGCTCACCAGCTGCTCCTTGGAAACCCTATGCAGGGTCTCTAGTCAGAACCAACTCGATGGCACTTAACAACAACAGAGAAAATTTCAAGTATGATTATATGGAAGGCTGTAGGCATGTTATATGCAAATACTATGTCAATTTTTATAAGAAACTTGAGCATATATGGATTTTGGTATCTACAAGGGACCTGGAACAGATACTTACATAAACTATAAATACTTACATCATTCTATCATCCTGATAAAAGCTCACTGAAGCTTTATAAAAATGCTTCTCTAACTCTATCCAGGAGCACAGTGGCTCCATAGGGTAAGCACTGGACTTCGAACCACAAGGTCGGCTGTTCAGCCCACCAGGTGCCCCAAGGGAGCTTTCTCCCCCAAAAAATGAGGGTTACTGCTGCCAGAAAGATTTAAAGCCTCGGAACCCCTATTTAGGGTTGCTATGCGTTCCAGTGTGGCACTGTAGGATAAAGCACTGGACCACAAGATCAATTTGAACCTCAAGGTCTGTGGTTCAAATTCACCAGCGGCTCCTTGGGTCGCTATGAGTATGTACTGACTTGATGGTACTTGACAACAACGAGTCCAAACCTCTAACAACTTAACAACAACCTCTACCCTGATTGTTGTTGTTAGGTGCTGAACCTAGATTTATGTTGATGGTTTTTAAAAGCTCCTCTGGCGATTCTGATGTTCAGTCACAGCATTAAACCTCTTCTTGGTATAATTAAGGCAGCTTGTAAAGTACAAAATTAATCATTAGCAGCCACTTCATTTTGTTTAGGTACCAGACTATGCCACCCTAAAAGTTAATTGAAAATTACCAACCCAACTCCAGGACCTAACTAGTACTTTGCAATCTACACCCTTTTTCAGTGTGTGCTATGTTAAATAAAATACTTG
Source organism: Chrysochloris asiatica (assembly GCF_000296735.1). Taxonomy (NCBI): domain Eukaryota; kingdom Metazoa; phylum Chordata; class Mammalia; order Afrosoricida; family Chrysochloridae; genus Chrysochloris; species Chrysochloris asiatica. The sequence continues at coordinate 7,006,488 of NW_006408530.1, read as the reverse complement.
GCAGGGAGTGTTGAACTAGGATACTATGCCCACATTCATTTCTTCCTATGCACTCTCAATAATGATACTTGCCACCTGCTTAGCTCACAAAAGTGTTAATTTAAAGAATTGGAAAGCAATTTGAACAAACCTTGCTGAATGAAATAAACAAATTTAAGTATTATATAAAATCATTTTTGCCATCACACCAGTGACTTTTATATATATATATATGTTTTATTGTGAATTATATGATCGTTTACATGGGAGAACTTTAGTTTTACATTCATTCCATTGTATATCATCTCACTGCCATGGTTCCAATCCC
>NW_006408530.1:6995412-7004421 GCF_000296735.1 Chrysochloris asiatica | reverse complement strand
TTTAGTATAACTTCTTTTTCTTAGTCTTTTACAGTAGTGGTCCTATGCAGTATTTCTCTTTTTGTGACTAATTTCACTCAGCATAATGTCCTCAAGTTTCATCCATGTTATGCGGTGGCTTGCCGCTTCCTTGTTATTCTTCAATGTAGCATAATATTCCATTGTGTGTATGTACCACAGTTTGTTTACCCATTCTTCGGTTGATGGGCACTTTGGCTGTCTCCATCTTTTTGCTATTGTAAATAGTGCTGCTATAAACATTGGCCCACCAGTGACTTTTGCTTAGAGATTTTAACAAGAGTATTATTCTCTTTCCATCCAATAGTTCCTTAAAAAGGTATTCAGTTGTCTTAGTGTTGATTTTCTACATCCTATGATGATATTCATTTACGCCAACAATAAATTTCTTGAGCCAACATTCATCTCACCCTGCAGTCTCTTCTTGAGCAATACCATCACTGCCATTGTCTCATAATATCTGCATGTCCAAACCCACCCTCTCTCTGAAACTACACATACAACTTCTGTGTAGAGTACTGGCTGAACCTGGGAGCTTCCAGAGCCACACTGCCTGGCCCTGAATTTCTGTTTCTCTCCTTATTAGGAGCGTGGCCTTATGCAAGTGACTTTAACAACTATGTACAGTGTTATCTCATCTGTATAACGAAAATAATAAGAGTACCTCCTTCAGAAGGTTGTTGGGATAATACATAGATTATGATTTATGAAGGACTTGGAACTTGACTGGAACATAACATTCTAGAAATGTTATCTGCTGGTACTACTGGATGACTCTAAATGAATGTATCTGGAAAATGCAAGTTGTTTCAAATTGAACTCAATACTAGGCCCTACAGGCCTGTTCCAATCTTGGATCCCCTTCCCAGTTATTGACATGACTGTTGGCCTAGTCATCCAAACTGGAAATCTAGAAGGCATCTTAAGTCTTGGTTTCCTCCTCTGCACTCACTTAGCCACCAAATACCGCCAGCTCTACCTTAGAGGTTTCTCTCAACTATAACTCCCTCTGAAGATGGTATATGGTAGCATAGTGGATTACAAGTTAGACTGCTAACCACAAGGTCAATAGAATCTGCCAGCTACTACATGGGGGAAAGATGAGACTTTCTATTCCTATAAAGATTTACAGCTTCAGAACCCTCTACAGGGTGGCTGAGTCAGAACTGACTCCACAGCACAAAACCACCACCATCGCACTCTCTGTTCTGGGGTGGTGCCGTAGGATGAGCACTGGACTCTATTAAGGTGTTAAACACTTTTGAGTTGGTTCCGACTCATAGCGACCCTGTATATGATTTCTGAGGAGTAGCAGGTGGGTTTGAACTGTTGACCTGTGGTTTGCAGCCCAGTGCTACTACTAACTGCAAAGTCAGCAGTTCAAATGTACCAATCATCCTTGGAAACCCTAGACAGGGTTGCTATTAGTTTGAACTGACTGGACAGCAATTAACAACAGCAGTAGAGTCCTCTCCTTGTTCTCCACCCCTAGCAAACAGGAACCCAGAGTGCAAGGCTGCACCTCAGTCAGGGCAGAACTGAGTGGGGGTGGGAAAGAGGAAGACTAGTACCTGTGGCCCCAGCAGAAAGTGTAGAGAAAATTGCCCACAGTCTTCCCATTATCACCACACCAGTAGCCTCTTGAAGGGCTTCCCAGGCTCCAGTCTCTCATCTACCAATATTGTGGCACTGTAAAATAAGCACTGGACTGTTAACCACCACAAGGTCGGTGGCTCAAACCCACCAGCCACTCCTCGGAAGCTCAATACAAGGTCAGTATGAGTTGGAACCGACTCAACGACACTTAACAACAACAATAGCTAGGCGTCCTTGGGTGGTGCAAATGATTAACTTCCTTAGCTACTGACCAAATTGTTGAGGGTTCAAATCCATTCAGAGAGACCTCAGAAGAAAGGCCTGGCAATCCACCACTGAAAACCTTCTGGAGCACAGTTCTACCCTTACATACAAGGGGTCCCTCCCTATCAAGGAGAATCAACTCAGCAGCAACTGGTTTGAGTTTTTGTGGTATTAGCAGGCCACCGTGATAGTCATCTCAAATATATTAGGAATTCCTAGGTGGCACAAATGGTTAAGTATTCAGCTGTGTAACTGAAAAATTGAAGGTTCAATCCATCCAGAGACACCTGGGAAAATGTCCTGACAATTAATTGACTTCCAAATACCAGCCACTGAAAATCCTACGGCATACACGGTGGCCGTGAGTCTGAATTGACTCAACAGTAGTTGTTTCTTTCGGAGTCTTGTTTTCTTAACAATCGTTACAACTTCTATCATGTTTTTTGGGTAGTAGGTACCATTCTAAATGCTTCTGGCCTAGCACCTCACATAAACGTCTCAATAACACTATGTGATAGATACTGTTAAGATTGACTTATTTCCAACTTAGAGTGCCTGACATGCAAGGCAGCAGTATTTTTAAAGCTAAGGCTATGTTGGTTCCTTCCTCCTTCTGCTTCCTACCACTTATTAAAAAAAGAGAGGGAATAAAAGAGAAAGGGAGGGAGACAGGACGAAAGAAGGAAAAAAAAACCAAAAACATGCTAGCCACTGGTACTTCTTGATGCAATGAATTAGGAATATGATTTTTTAAAGAATGATTTCTTAAATACCGAGTAGGACGGTGCTAGATCAAAGCTGTATCTGTCTGTCTTTTTCTCTGCACATGCATACAACAAACATGGCAGAAATCACACTGTGACTGTGGCCTAACGATCTGAACTAGAAGACTTTGCAGATACCGCCTCAAAGCAAAATGTCTATTAATGGGATCTACTAACTTTAGATTCTATTAATTTAAGAAATCTTCAGAAATTAAATATGCAACTTATCCAACTATCTAGTTGTAGCATTTTTTGTTAAGTTACTAAGTGCCATCAAGTCAATTCTGAATCACAGTGACCCTGTATAGCGTTTCCTAAAAGCAGCTGGTAAGTTTGAACGGCTGACCTTGTGGTTAACAGTCGAGGGCTTATCCTACAGTGCCACAACAGCTTGAATTGTCTTGTCTGAGTTTCATTCTGTTCAGCTATCATCTATCAGAAAAACTTAACCATGTGTATATTACACCACTCGTCTATCAGTTTGTTATATTGAGGTAGGTTGCATGTTGCTGTGATGCTGGAAGCTATGCCACTGGTATTTTACATGTCAGCAGGGTTACCCATGGGAGACAGGTTTTAGCAAAGCTTCCAGGAAGGAAAGGCAGGCTAATTTTGAATGTTTAGCCACTGAAAATCTTATGAATAACAACAGAACACTGTCAGATATAGTGCCAGAAGGTGAGTCCCTCAGGTTGAAGGTATTCAAAATACGACTGGTGAAGAGTTACTTCCTCAAAGTAGAGTTGATCATAATGACAGGTATGGAGCAAAGTTTGCTGATGGGGAACATCTCAAAACATGGAGAAACAGCTACAAACATCCATTAATTACCAGAACATGGAATGTAAGAAGTATGAATCCAGGTAAATTGGAAGTAGTCAAAAATGAAATACAATGCATAGAGATAGATATCCTAGGCATTCGTGAGCTGAAGTGGACTAGTACTGGCCATTCTGAATCTGACAATCACACGGTTTACTATGCCGAAATGCTAACTTGAAGAAGAACAGCATCACATTCATTGTCAAAAAGAATATTTCAAGATGTATCTTTAGGTACAATGCTGTGTGTGCTAGCATAATATCTATATGCCTACCAGGAAAACCAAAGAACTCTGGTGGGTTACACAAATGGGACTGCTAACCACTGGAATCCACCAGCCACTCTTCATGAAAAAGAAGAGACTTTCTGCTCTGTAAAGTTTTATAGCCTTACAACCCCATACACGGTCACTAAAAGTCAGATTTGACTCAGCGACACAGAATCACCAACACCACCACACGGAAGTCTAGTAAAAACCACTATTATTCTATTTACACACCAACCATTAAAACCAGTGATGATGAAATTGAAGATTTCTACCAACTTCTTCAGTCTGAAATTGGTCAAACATGCACTCAAGGTACATTAATAATTACTGGTAATTGGAACATGGAAACAAAGAGGAAGGATCAGTAGTTGCAAAATACAGAGGAGCTTTTACTCTATGCCTAGAAATTTGGAAGACAGTTATTTGGTCAAACACATTGAAAGAGATCCATGTGTGCCTGTTCCAAAGAGAGGTGACCCAACTTAATAACACATGTAAGTAAAATTTTGCTGAAGGCAATTTTAAAATAGTTGCAACAATACATCGACATGGAACTGCGAGAAATTAAAGACTGATTCAGAAGAGGACATGGAACTAGGGATATCATTGCTGACGTCAGATGGATCTTGGATAAAAACCGAGAATACCAGAAAGATATTTACTTGTGCTTTATTGAATATGCAAAGGTTTTTGACTGTGTGGATCATGACAACTTATGGATAACATTATGAAGAATAGGTATTCCAGAACACTTAATTGTACTCATGAGGAACCTGTACATAGACCAAGAGGCAGTTGTTAGAACAGAACAAAGGGATACAGAAGAGGTTAATATCAGGAAAGATTATATGCCAGGATTGTATTCGTTCATTATATTTATTCAATCTGTGTGATGAGCATATAATCCAAGAAATTGGATTATATGAAGAAGCACATGGCATCAGGATTGGAGGAAGACTCATTAATAACCTATGATATGAAGATCAAAGACTACAGCCTTCAGTATGTATTGCTCCTCAACATAAAGAAAACAAAAATCACAACTGGACCCCAAAAAATAATACGATAAATGAGAAAAGACAGAAGTTGTCAAAGACTTTGATCTTCATCAGTAAGTATTTTAAGTACTCTTCATTTCCAGCAAGCAAGGTTATATCATCTGCATATCACAGGTTATTAATGAGTCTTCCTCCAATCTTGATGCCATGTTCTTCTTCATATAATCCAGCTTCTTGGATTATTTGCTCATCACACAGATTGAATAAACATCCTTGAATCCACAATCAGTACTCATGGAAGCAGCAGTCAAGAAATCAAATGAAGTATTGCATTAAGCAAATTTGCTGTAAAGACCTCTTTAAAGCGTTAAAGAGCAGAAGTCCGTTTGAGGACTAAAGTGCACCTCACCCAAGTCATGGTATTTTCATTCGTCTTGTATGCATATGAAAGTTGGGCAATGAAAGAGAAAGACCAGAAGAATTGATGTATTATAATTATGGTGTTGCAGAAGAATATCAAATGTACCATGGACTGCTAGAAGAATAAACAAATCTGTGGTGGAAGAACAGACAACCAGAGAATGATCCTTAGAAGCTAGGATGCCAAGACTTCACCTGTCATATTTACGACATGGTATCAGTAGGACCGATCTCTGGAGAAGGACATCACGCTTGGTAAAGCGGAGAATCAGCAAAATAGAGGAAAACTCTAAACTAAATGAACTGACACAGTGGCAGCAGCAATGGGCTCATATGTAGCAACAGTTGTGAGGATGGAATAGGACTGGGCAGTGTTTCGTTGTTATGCACAGGGCCGCTGAGTTGGAACCCACTCAAAGGCATGTAACAACAACAACACTATACCACAAAATGTTGCTATGAGAATTAAATGAAATTCTATAGCATGAAGAGTGATTCAAATGTGTGTTATGGCCATTATTATCACTATCAAATAAAAACAACAGTATGAAAATGAATCTGACTCGCTTCTGTGTAGTGTTGGTGATAACTCAAGACTCAAATAGAAATCCAATCATTTGTGATTATATACAGTAAGAAGTGGTTAAGATTAATATTCCTGTTGCTGTGGCTATGATCTGTCAAATCGGTTCTGACTCGTAGTGTAGAGGGTTTCTGAGGAACAGCTGATTGGTTTGAACTGTAGACCTTATGGTTAGCCGTTCTGTGCTTACCCTATAGAGCCATACCACAACTATTTAAAATAAATTATTTTTCCCCATTTTTTATGTTTAGCCCAAAGTCTCTATTTTAATGATTTAAGAACGATAAAAAGTTTATTGAAAACCAGTGCATGTTCCAAACATTTTAATTGAATATCATAAATATATTGAATGCATTTCTATCAATGAAAATTAAGCCAAACATGCTTTCATCTTTTGTATAAATGAATGTCATTTGCCAAGGCCCAGGTTTAATATAAAGTTCTGCCTGATACTGACATTTTATTCCTATAATTATTTACTGTATCATTCATGTTATTCATATTAAAAAACAAAACAAAAAACAGATCTCTGCAACTATTCTGCTAGCTTACACAGCCCCATTTTTTTTTTTTTAAAGAAGCTCCCAATGTACCTATTATATTTTGACCTCCAAGAGAAAGGATATACATATCAGTAAAGGCTTTAAATTTTTTTCCAGCAGTTTTCCCCCCTCCTCTGTTCTACTTTTGTGTGGGTTACCTTTTATAGTGTTTTAGAAAATGCTTTCTTCATTTTCCTGCCTCAAAGTGAACTGGGATAAAAATGTAATCCATCATTCTAGTGACTGTATTAAGATATAAATACAGAACTCTCAAGAAGTTTACAGTAGAGAAAGAGAATGTAAAAGCTAGTTGAAGGATGCTGGGATTTGGGAGAGGAGGAAGAGAGAGTGAGAGCAAGCAAGATTACTTGTTTGATTTACCCATTGTAGACAAATTTGAAGCAGGGCAGGTACAGTTATCTCGCTATAACTGGAATCACTGCCATTTGTGTTCTCCCTCAGGAGAACATCATGCCCCTTCCTCATTCCTCTTAATTTCCATCAGAATGAGCCCCTGGCACATTTTTTTTTACTTCTTCTTCCACCACTCACTGCTTCTGGGAGACACTTGATCCTCCCTCTTCTCTTTCCAAAGCTTTATATCATTCTTAGTTCCCCTGTGTGGAAACTCCATTTCTTCCTACTAGCACAATTCAGTATGTTTGTCATACTTCTACCTGTGCCGTGCACCAGATTGTTGTTGTTATGTGCCGTCGAGTCGGTTCCCAATCATAGTTACCCTGGTGAGTTTGAACTTCTGACCTTGCAGTTCAAATGACCTCGGAGTCCAGTGCTTATCCTCCAGTGCCACACCAGGACTCCATGTACCATAGTAGGAAAGGCCTAAGTTTAAAGCCAGCAGCACTGGGCTAAAGCATAACAACAATTATGAGGATGATGCAGGACAGGACAATGTTTCATTCTGTTGTGCACAGGGTCTCTATGAGTTGGAAACAACTCCATGGAACCTAACAAGACGTTTAATGCATTAGTCCCATTTCCAAGAACAGTCCTAAGAAGCAAACCATAATACACTCTCTCTCTTTCGCACACACACACACAGCCAAAACCAATAATCCAAATCCTCCATCAATCCTGCTATGCTAGCCTTTGGTGGAGCCAGCCATTGATGGTGGAGGAAAATGACTTCAAAAGTAACACATTGTCCCTTCTCATTTTCCTGAAATTACAAAATCCCCTGGTGGAGACAGGAGGGGGTGTTAGCACCCAGCTAACCGGACTGGACTGAGGATGGGAGGAGAGTGGGTGGAGGCACTGTGGCCACAGGGTCATGACGGCATTTTCCAATAGGAAATCCCTAAAGCATCAGTGGTTACTCAGTTTTTCTGTCTTCTTCATGGTGGAGACATACTGTTCCTGTCATGGTGTTTCTTTTTTCAAGGAGCACTGATTAGTGACATCTAGTGGTTTCTACTTAAATTACTCTTGGAATATAGGAGCCCTGGTGATGAAGTACTTAAGGCACTTGGCTGCTAACTAAAAGATCAGTGGTTTGAATCTACCAACTGCTCCATGAGAAAAAGATGTGGCCGTCTGCTTTTGTACAGATTCAATCTTGGAATCCCTATCGAACAGTTCTACTCTGTCCTAAAGGTTAGTGCTATAAAGAAGAAATAAGGGGACTTCCAGCGCTCCCCTGACCAGGCAGCACAGGTGCGCGGGCTCCAGGATAGGGTGGGCTGTATCGCACAGAGGAGGCCCACACCTGGTAGACAGACAGCCTTTGGGCAAACATAAGACTTCAGCCTCCAACATTGTGGACTTGCTTTTTTAAAAGGTTGGGCTGCTGGGGAGTTGTGGGCATTTTTGGCCTGAGCTCAGCTCCCACTCTGGGATGGCGCCCCGCTCCCTGTGGAGTTGGAGCAAGGGGCTTGAGCAGACCCGTTCAGAAGGCAAGCGCGCCCGGAAAGCCAGTGGGGCCACAGGAACTGTCACAGTCCTTTGTGAGGGGGTGGGGAGGCCTCATTGTCATGGGAGGCATTGTCTGCGTGGATGTAGGGCGGCACGGGTGCCCACGGCGCAGGGAAACAGAGAGAGGCATTTTTTGATGTCATCAGACAGGGACGCCATCTGCCTGTAGCCACTAATCCCGCCCTCCACCCCCACTGCCTAGGCTAGCCCTCTGCCCAACCTCTTAGGCTCAGGCCCGCCCAGCAAGGCACAAGCTGGCACAAGCGGAGACGCTTTGAGATGGTTTTTACCACCAGCAACAAGGCAATCCTGCTGTGGCTCTGCGGGTTAAGGGACCAAACTGCAGAGCCTTTTGAACTGCAAGGTAGGTGGTTTGAGCCCACCAGCTGCGACTGCAGAGCCTTTTGAATTGCAAGGTCGGTGGTTCGGGCCCACCAGCTGCTCCTTAGAAACCCTATACAAGGTCTTTTTTGTTGTTGTTTTTTGTTTTTTGCCCTGCAGGTTAAGGGACCAGACTGCAGAGCCTTTTGAACTGCAAGGTCGGTGGTTCGGGCCCACCAGCGGCTCCTTAGAAACGCTATACAAGGTCTTTTTTTTTTTCCTTTTCTTTTTCTTTTTGCTCTCCGGGTTAAGGGACCAGACTGCAGAGCCTTTTGAACTGCAAGGTCGGTGGTTCGAGCCCACCAGCTGCTCCTTAGAAACCCTATACAGGGTCTTTTTTTTTCTTTTTGTGTGTGTGACTAGAGATTGCCTTATTTAATCTCGTTTTTTCTGAGGCTGAATTCTTTTTTTGTCTTGCTTT
>NW_006408530.1:6983680-6984626 GCF_000296735.1 Chrysochloris asiatica | reverse complement strand
CAAGGGAGAAAAGCGGAGTGCAGGAACATACCTAGAGAAACAGTGACGCTAGAGATGGAGGCAAAGACGATGACGTGGAGAGATGAAGTGGCTGGGAACTCTAGATCCAAAGAGGGAAAGGGGCTGTGTGCTAACGACCAGGGGACAGGCTTGCAGGGTGTACCCTTTGGTTGGTTGATGATGCATGGAGGGAATTGTAACCATGGCAATGTAATAATATACGATAGGATGAATGTAAAGCTAATGTTCTCCCATGTAAACGATTACATAATTCACAATAAAACATTTTAAAAAAAAATTTTTTTAAAAAAGGCAACAACAACAACAAAAAACCCATAGCAAATTAGTCCAATCGTCTTTGCTGGGTAGATCAGTGTGTGTGCACAGCGGAAACCTTCAGGGGTTGGTGGGGGTGTCCACTTGCACAGGCACCCCCTCTAGTCACCACCTTGGAGGTGGCACAGACCAAGAATGAGAAATGAGTGGAAGAAAGATTGGTTAGGTCTCTCCATATCCACAGCATCCTCCCTTTTGTGTGTTTTTAACAGGTGTTTGGTTTACACACTGATCTTGTATATAGTAGTTGGTGTGGCCCTTGCCTTTTATGTTGTGGTTTTACAGGGTACAAATACAGCTCAGCTATTTGGCCAGACTTGCTGTCCTTTGTTAGATAAGGCAGGAATAAAAGCTCCCGCCCAAGTAGGAGAGCCAACTTCTGGGCTAAATTCCACAATCAGATGTCATAAGAACCCGCCGGATGATTAGCCTCTGGACTTTCAGCTGGGACACTCGGCTACTTTGTGCCATGGGAAAATTGTGCCCTGTGTGTGCAATGCCAGACCCTTTTTGGGGTGTGCTCCCACCCACATGAAGACACCCAGGCTTGGCAGAGAGGGTGTGGCAGGGCAGAGCACAGGAGTTGAAGGAAAAATAGCAAAAGAAAAAA
>NW_006408530.1:6977246-6983580 GCF_000296735.1 Chrysochloris asiatica | reverse complement strand
AAAAAAAAAAAAGAAGAAGAAATAAAAAGTAGCTTTCAGGAAACTCAGGATGAATTATAAATGCAATAGCCGTAATCACTGTATCCTGATCTCTGTCATATTGCTTTGGGCAACTCATTTTCCTTCTCTGTACCTCAGTTTCTTTATCTGTCACACACAAAAAACCACCAATTAAAATAACTCAAAAACCTATCATTGCCATGCAGTCAATTATGGCTCAAAACAACCCCATGTAAACGGGTAACAACATAGGCTGTTCGGAGGGCTGAAGGAGACATCTTTAAAGTGTTCAGAATGGCTACGCTTACAGAGTTCAATAACATTAACTATCATTAGTATTCTACTCCACCTTCTGTCTTTATTGTAACATAAAAATAATATTTAAAAATATCTAGTGAAATTCCATTCATTTTCCCTCCCAATCATCTAATGTTATTGGCATAGCTAGGAAGCACAGCTTTGCGCACTCTCAATACTCTCTGCTTACCTTTAGAGATGCAGAGATGTCACCCGCTCTGAAGTACAGTATTATCCAACACCCACCTTAGCACCCAACAATAGCCTTCACTGCCAACCAAGGGTTCATGTTTGAGATCTGAATGTCCTAGCTGGGACATACTGTATTTAATTTGTTATTATTCATACCACTTCTTGTTTCCTTCCACTAAGTCACTTCTCTCATTGGCATTGCCTGCTGCTTCCTGAAAGTATTTGTTTTGTAATTCCTGCTTAGACAATAAAAGTCCATAACCCTTATTCTGGAATTCGTGACCTCTCACGTGTCTTTTTAGTCTTGCTTTATTCATATGAACCCTCCCACCAGCCACAACCAAGTTAGCTGATTAGTCCTCCATCCAGTTCCCATTCAGTCTCTCTAGTCTTCTTTAGCCAGTGGTCTGTGACCCACAAGTCTTCAGTTCAAGCCCACCAGATGATTTGTGGGAAAAATTAAGATTTTCTGCTCCCACAAAGATTTTAAAAAACCTCGTAAACCCTATACAGTGTCGCTAAAGAGTTGGAATCGACTCAAAGGCACTTAACAACAGTAACTAAAACCAACCATCTGTGTGAAGGGCAGTGATACTTCAGTGGTAGAATTCTCACTGTCCATTCAAGAGTCCTGGGCTCAATTTCCAGTCAGTATAGCCCCCTTTCAATGGAGGCTTGCACATTGCTATGATGCTAAACAGGTTTCAGGGAAGCTTCCAGACTAAGATGGCCTAGGAAGAAGAGCCTGGCAATCTACTTCTAAAATCAGCCAGGGAAAGCCCTGTGGAGCACAAACCCTATTGTGCATGGGGTCGCCTTGATCAGAGCCACTAACAACAACCATCTAGAAAGCCTCCCCATCCTCTTCCAATTGAAATCCTGCCTCTCCTCCAAAGCCCACCTTCAGTTCCACAATACCATGGAGACTACTTTCTTTGCAGCCTTATATTAATCTTTCTTTTCTTGGTTCATTTAATTGATAAAGTAGGAACCTTCTGGATTTGCTTCACAGAGTTAAGAGGTTGAATGATTTAATAAGCATTTGATATGCGGTATCTATACATCACTGTGGTCCATAAATGAGGTCTTACTGTTATACTTTTATCCTTATCACCTGATTCCCCTCAAATCCACTGTATCTGCATTTTCCACTTCATTTTCATTCCTTTGTTTGAGTCAGTCCTTTTTTGTTTCCCCCTAACAAAATTACAAGCTTGTGGATGTCATTGACTGTCATCTACAATTTATCTGCCTCTTCTTTAATTACCGCCCCCACCCCTGCCAGCCTCCTAACTTCTTAATGTTAAGTGCTGTCGAGTCAGTTCTGACTCATAGCGACCCTGTATAGGGTTTTCAAGGAGCAGCTGGTGGTATGACCTGCCAACCTTGTGGTTCACTATGTAGTGCTGAACCGACAGGCCACAACTAATAGGTATATTTGTACAAGTTTGGGTCCTTGCTCCTCAAAGTGTAGCCTCAGACAGCATGGTCAGTACTTGGGATCTTGTTGGAAATACAGAATCTTCGGACTAGCCCTGGACCTAAACCAGATTCTATATTTTAATAAGATTCCCAGGGGGTCTGCAAGCACATTTAAGTTTGAGCAGCACTGGGATTGTTGTTGTTGTTGAGTGTCTCAGAGCCCATTCCATCTCAGAGAGACCCCCTGTGATAGAGAAGAACTGTCCCATTGGGTTTTCTTGGCTGTAATCTTCACAGAAGCAGATCACCAGATCCCTCTCTCACAGCACCATCAACCTTATTACCAGGGGATCAACAAGCATGTTTAGGTCCAAGAGGCACTAGGATAAGAACAACAATTTACTTTTATTCTATCATTAGGTGAGAGGTCCAGGTGGCAGAGCAGTTAAAACACTTGGCTGCTAACCAAAAGGTCAGCAATTCAAAGACTCCCGCCACTCTGTGGGAGAAAGATGTATCAGTCTGCTTCCATTCGAATGACAACCTTGGAAGCACTACTCTGTCCTACAGGGTTGCCAGGGATCGGAATCAACCTGAGCACCATGGGTTTGATGTTTTTTGGCTTGTTCATTAGGTTCAGTTACCTCCTTTGATAAGTGCACTACAGATGTTTGCTGATTGAAGGATTAGTAAGAAAATGAACAACCTTGCTAACACCCACTACCAGGCATTTGCAAAAGTGTAAAAAAGCACCTCTTGGGAAAAAGTAGCTCAAAGCAGGTTGAAAAATAGGGCAGAGAAAGTGTCACCGCCAAGAACAATCTAAGGAAACCTGATGACTAAATCTCATGTGGTAACCTGGATGGAATCCTGGGACAGAAAAGGGGCATAAAGTAAAAATTAAAGAAATCTGAACAAAGTATTATCGTTGTTGTTAGGTGCCATCGACTTGGTATCAACTCATAGCGACCTTATACACAGCAGAATGAACCACTGCCCAGTCCTGGGCCAACCTCACTATTGTTGCCACGCTTGAGCCCACTGATGCTGCCATTTTGCCAATCCATCTCGCTGGGGGTCTTCCCCTTTTTCTCTGACCCTCCACCTTACCAAACATGGTATCCTTCTCCAGCAACTGGTCCCTCCTAACAATATGTCCAAAGTATGAGAGACGAAATTTGGCCATCTTGGCCTCCAAGGAGACTTTAGTTAATAATAAGGTATTGAAATTGGTCATTAATTGTGGCAAATGTACAATTCTAATGACAGATGCCAATAAACAGGGGGAACTGGCTATGGGGCATATAAGAATTCTGTACTATCTTCCCAGTTTTTCTGTCATCTTAAAACTATTCTAAAATTTCAAGTTTATTTAAAAAGGGAGGAGATGACAATAGGTAGAGTATCAGATGACTCAGTTACAGATGTGGAGGAAGTCATTTGTGTAATTAATTTGCTGTTCTGGAATAGGTTGGTACCTTCAAGATATTGTGCAATCAAAATGACACATTCCCAGCTCTGTGAACAGGGCTGTCTTTGAATCTGCTGTCAATGCAGCCTCCTTCTGCTGGGGCCTTTGCTATCTAATTAGCTACTCATCTTTACCCCTTGAAGGAAAGGTCACTTGCCAAAACCTCCTAAGAAACTGGGGTTAACTTAAGCCTTAAATAAAATATATCTTCTGAAGCCTTCTTTAAACCAAATAATAGTTTAGCTTAATGAGTAAAGAGTGTCTTCCCTAAGCACTGCACATTTAAAGAACTATCCAATTGGCAACAGCAACTCAAAAGGTTAGATAGGAAGCTTAGGGGGCTGTGAGTCTCTCTATTAATGGTGAAGGAGCAATTTGGAAAAGAAAGTTGAGAAGGGCTTCATAACTTGAAGAATGTAATCAATGTAATGAAATTGCACAAATTAGAATTGTTGACTTGGTGTATGTTCTGCTGTGCATACTTCCAACCAGAAATAATTTTTAAAAAGAAAATAAATAATACAAGAACTATTCTAGCACGATCTTGTTTGTGTTTATTGGTTGAAAATGCACTGTTTCTTGAGGTTAAATTTTAACTGTATCAATTCTTAGAGGAAAATAATAATACTGAGTCACAAACCAAAGTCCATGGGGAGCTAAGTTTTACTGACAGGATACTCTGATCCAGGTGCTAAGCTAAACCCTTAACACTAGCTCATTCTTTTTCATTGGCGTGGTTTCTTACTCTCAGCTTCACAAATAAACATCTTCATTGCCTACACTACTTTTGACCATAGCAAAGTAAGTACCATTAGAATTAATCTCAAAAGGTATAGTAAGGTCTGAATTCTTACAAGTAAAAGGTCAAATATGTTCTAGATCAGAGGTGGGGAATGTCTGGCCCTCAAAATCATTTGATTTGACCCTGCCAAGGCAAATGCAGTTCCAGCCATCACATTAAGGTTGAGTTAATTAAATGTTTGACCAAATATAGCAGGTTAATTTTTAAGTTGATAATTTTGTATGACCCATGAATGATGTTATAAATTTGGCAGAGAAAAAGTTCCCATATCTGATCTAGATGAACAGTGATCTAAAATTCTAGATAAATCTTAAATTCTCGTCTAACTCTGAAATTCAAAACTCAGTTTACCTAATACAAAATAGAACATTCACAATATTTTAAGTTCATTATTGTGAATATTAAATGCATCAAGCAGTAGGTGCACAGAAATGTCAGTGAAAAAATACTAGATTGACAAAAGAACAGTAAGTTACACCTGAAAGGTGTCTGGGAGGGCCAGTAACACATGCCTTAGTGAGTCATCATAATAGAATTTCTGGGGATTCACATAGCAAAAGGGTCCTAAAGAGGGTATCAAATTGCCAGGCTAATTCAATAGGCCCCTCACAAAAGCTTGTTCTGTGCATGAGTCATTTTTCCCAGCATCTAAAGAAAACCTTTTTGAACCACTTCATACAACCATTGCTACCAAGGAATCAGCAAGAATGTGGAAGTTACTGGGTTCTTCAAAGTGTACCTTCATTTCCTGTTATGGGATGCTTCTAGGTCTCCTGGGCCAAGGCACCACCTACACCTAGCCACTCACTCCACCCCTTCTAAAGGCCAGTACATTAACTATGCAAGTCAGTTTCCTAGCTAGTTAGGATAAACATAGACACCACCCAATGGATTGTATCCAGCTTTATCAACTCCACATAAATAGTGACCAGGAAACATCAGCAGTAGTTGAAATACTCGGAGAAGGCAGTACAATACCAGAACTGTTCCAAGTTTTTTCCTAGGGCAATATCACACAAAGAAGATGGTTTAGGCATGAATTCACATAGAATTAGTCAGCCACACCCACCCACTACACCCACGATTCAAAATGTGGCCCTTGGTGACTCAGTGTTACTCAGGTATGGATCATGAATGCTAGTGAGCAACACACTATAGCTCAAAAAAAAGGGGGGTGTGTGTGGTATTTCTAGAGGTTTCTTCTTATGAAGTGTTTGGGAGCAATCTACAGATCTTAATTGCAAATAATAAAGAAAAACAACCACTGGAAACTGTCCTGTTGACCATTTTCATTTCTTGGAGGTTCTGTGACATAGGGAATCAATTATAAAAAATATTTATGTAGTCCCTGTATTCTACTATCAGAAATTAAAATGAATAATTTAATTTAGCTATCCAAAGTTATATTCATCAAAAGGACAAAAACAAATGAAAGAGGAAGGGTTTTAACCAGAGGCTCAATATGCTATTATCTTCTACAAAGAGTTCCTCTGTCACAAACATAAGACACAACCTTCTAATTCCTGAGAGAAAAGAAAGCTATACTAGGAACTAAGTGGTCTGGGTTCTATTCTCCCTTCTGCCACTAAATGGCTACAGTGATTTTAGCAACTCAAAAACCATTAGGAATCATGTTACATCTGCTTTAAAATTTTGTGATCCACCATGACCCTGTTGTTGTTAAGTGCCGTTGAGTTGGTTCTGACTCACAGTGACCCCATATAGGGTTTCTGAGGAGCAGCTGGTGGATTTGAACTGTGGTTCACAGTCCAGTGCTGATCCTACAGCACTACACCAGGAGTCCATCCTTACCCTACTGGGTCTAAAAAAACCTTCCTATCTACAATCTCTGATTTTCCTGCTGTGTGACTTTGTACTGTTATTGTTAGTGCCCTGGAGTCCTCGGACCCATAGCTACCCTGATAGAATTTCCAACCAGTGGCTAATGGTTTTGAACTGCTCTTTATTTATTTTCCATCTTCCTTCAACATTGTCATTATTTTGCTCTTTAACTGACCTCCCAGGTCCTCTGAATTCGTTGTTGTAATTTTGTTCTATTCTGAATTCTTCTATCTGTCGACTGGTTTCCAGGTGGTGTTGCCACATGTGTCAATCTCTGGTTTCTTGTCTGTTCATGTTACATTTTCAGC
>NW_006408530.1:6966917-6973936 GCF_000296735.1 Chrysochloris asiatica | reverse complement strand
AAAAAAAAAAAAAAATCACACCTCTTTTTCACTCTTTAGCCACTGGCTATGGCCCTACCCTCTAAGCTCTGCCAAGACTGGGTCAGAGGGAGAGTCCCGATTGAGTCATAGATCTCCGTGCTCCTTCTTGCTCCATTAGATTTCTCTGCTGATAGGCCCCCAAAACTATTTTCCCTTACTTTATATTGAATTTAAAGCTCCAGGATTGTCCCAGCAAAGCGCTTTTTCTGGCTATTCTGCACTTCCACCAAAGAGACTCCTGAGTCGCTTTCACTTCCTCACCCCCAAAACCTTGTCCACCTTCCTGAAGGAGGATTATACTTTACCAACCTGTTAAGGCACAGACATTTTATTTGCTTTGTATAATACATTGTAAACAGAAATGTGTGTCACTTCTGCATAGAAGTTTCAAGAATCTGTAGTTGTCTCAACACAGTCTCTTCTCCCTCTGCCATGATTGTAAATGCCCTTTGTTATTTTTAAGTGCCATCCAGTCAGTTCCAAATCAAGGTTTCTGAGGATTAGTTGCTGAGCTTGAAGCACTGATCTTGTGGTTCAAACTGACCTTGCAGTCCAGAGCATTAACTCACATCACCACACCAGGGCTGCCCGCAAATAACCTTATTGTTGTTGTTGTTGTTGTTAAGTGCCATCGAGTGGGTTTCAACCCATAGAGACCCTGTATAGGGTTTTCAGTCCAGCGCATTAACCCACAGCACCACACCAGAACTCTGTAAATGCCCTGTTGTTGTTGTTGTTGTTGTTGTTAAGTGCCGTCGAGTCGGTTCCGACCCATAGTGACCCTGTACAGGATTTCCGAGGGACAAGGATTATTCTGTCAGTCTGGCTTCCAGAGGGAAGGTAACAGGAAGAGAAATACAGCAAACCCACAATGGGCAGGAAGCACAAAGAGAAATAAACCTTTGTCGTCAAAAGCCACTGATACTTTAGGGTGTTTGCTACCACAGCATAATCAAACCTATCCTCCCTGATTTACTTGCAAATAAGAAATCAATCAGTCAACATCTAGAAAGGACTTTGTCTTCGTGATCCAAGATCTAATTTTTAATGGGTTTCAGCTATGGACTAAAATATGCCATTTACTCAAAAGCTTTTTCTTTAAATTGCTACTAAAAATAAGTTGACTGGCTAACCTGGGAATTCTGTAACAGTTGTTCTCTCTGCTTACTAATTACTATAGTATTAGTCAGAAAAGTCAAAAATACATAGTGCATCTGTTATGAGCAACAAAGTGAAACATTAGCTATTTATAGCAAAATGAGCACTTAGGGAGGCTTGTGATTCTCATTCAGAGATAGAGAAATAATTTAGGAATGTAGTACTACAACAGTGTTAAAATTATTGGCAAGGTAAGTAAAAAGATGAAAATTCCATTTAGAAAAAGGTCTGCACAAACTATATATTCCATAAATATAGAAGGAATGAAACTTGCCTTTCCTAATTTGAAAAGACTTTCTAAAATCCTATTTTGAATTCAAGTTGCCATAGAAACCAGTAGAATTCTGGATGGGATTCTATCATAATTGCTGCATAATTTGGTACAGAGAAGAACCCTATCTCACTGTTTCAACTTAAAGCAAAAATGTCACTGCTCTGGTTTGAATCCTTTGATGAATCTCACAATTTGAGGTTAGAACATTTATTTTTAAAAATTAAGGCTCAAGACAGTGACATTCCTTAAAACTTGCACTTTCAAAGAGGTAGGAGTAATTGTCAATCTGTGACCCATGGTCTGAAGCAAGATCATGGTACGACATGCATAGTACCAGGTCAGCACATCTATGCATGCATGTTCGGCATAATGGATACTAGAAGACATATGTTTTATGTCTAGTAGCAATAATTGTGCTTTGGAGAAACAACAAAGTTATTATACAACCACTATACAAAGTCCTGGTGTGGTGCTACAGACTAATATACTGGACTGCAAAGTTGGTTTGAACCCAAGGTTGGTGGTTCAAATTCACCAGTTGCTCCTTGGAAACCCTATACAGTGTCACTACAGGTCAGAACTGACTCAATGGCACTTAATAACAACATACATAGATAGGAGTACTGGTGTGGCATGGTGGGATAAAGCACTGAACCAAAAGGGCAGTTTGAGCCACAAAGTTGGCTGTCAAACTCACCAGCGACTCCTTGGAAACCCTATACAGGGTTTCTGTGATTCAGAACCGACTTGATGGCACTTAACAACAACAACATACAAAGATAGAGCCTTGGTGTGACACTGTAGGAAAAGCACAAGACTGCAAAGTCAGTTTGAACCACAAGGTCGGTGATTCAAAATTACCAGTCATTCCTTGGAAACCCTGTACTGTGTCACTATGGGTTGGAAACAATTCAATAGCACTTAACAACAACAACACAAAGATAGGAAGTGCAATGACTCATACATTAAGCACTGGTCTGTGGTTCGAGCCCACCAGCCATTCCTTGGGAGAAAGATGCAGATTTCTGCCTCCAGGAAGATTTAAAGCTTCAGAAACCCTATACAGGGTCGCTATGAGTGAGAACCAACTTGATGGCACTTAACGACAAAAATATAGAGACAGGGAGTTCAGTTGCAACCCTGTAAGATAAGAACTGGACTGCTAACCACAAGGTCAGTGGTTCACACCCACCAGCCACTCCTCAGAAACCCTATACATGGTTATTGAATTGGAACTGACTCAACAGCACTTAACAACAACAAACAAAGATAAAGGGTCCCTCTTAGGTCAGTTGTTATGTGCTTGGCTATTAACTGAAAGGTTAGCAGTTCAAAGCCATTAGTCACTCCATGGAGAAAGATACGGTGGTCTGTTTCCCTAAAGATTACAGTCTTAAAACCCCAATGGAGCAGGTTTACTCTGTCCTATTAGGTTTACTCTGTCCTATTAGGTTTCTAGGGAGTCCTGGTGTGGCGCTGTGGGTTAATGCACCAGACTGCAATGCCGTTTGAACTACACAGTTGGCGGTTCAAGCTCACCAGCCACTCCTCAGAAACCCTATCCAGGGTCACTATGGGTCAGAACCGACTCAATGGCACTTAACAACAACAACAATTAAGTTACTCTAAGTCAGAATCCGTTTAAAAGCAACATTTGGTTTTATACAAATATAAGGTCCCTGTGTGGAGCAAAGGGTTAAACACTAAACTAGCTAAGAGGTTGGCAGTTTGAACTCAGAGGCACCTCAGAAGACAGGCATGGTGAGCTGCTTCTGAAAGGACAAAGCCTTGAAAACCTGATGAAGCTGTTCCACTCTGCATACGTGGGATCACCATGAGTCAGAATCCTCTTGACAGTAAATAACATAAAATAGTAATAATATTGTTGTTAACTACCGATGACTCACTTATGATTCAGAGTGACCCTGTACAGGGTTTTCAAGAAGCAGCTGGTGGATTTGAACCACTGACCATGTGGTTCGCAGTCCAGTGCTTATCATACAGAATCACGCCAGGACTCTGGATAGTTAATACCAGCTAACATTTATGCTTACTGTTTTAATTCCTGTTCTGTATTAATGCAACAACCCTAGAATGGAGGTGCTAATATCATCTCCATTTTATAGATTGGGAAACTGAGGCACAAAGAGTTCACATAACTTAACCAATAACATATAAAAGTTAGTGGTAAAACTGGGATATGAATCAGGAAGTTTGTCTCCAGAATCTGAACTTTAGCTACTAGGATTTTCTGCCTTTCTGAGTAGCTCAGATATCTGCAACTATAAATATAAGACAACCTACCTTTAGGAAGCCTGGTGTAGTGATGTGGGTTAATGCACCACACTGAAAAGCCGTTTGAACTGCAAGGTCGGTGATTCAAGCTCACCAGCTACTTCTCGAAAACCCTAAACAGGATCACTATGGGTTGGAACCGACTTGACAGCATTTAACAACAACCTTTGTGTAAGGAAATTTAAAAGTGAGGTATCTGGCAAAATCTTAAATGACTGACTGGGTGTGATTCCCTCTTGTTAACTCTGTTTAAACCCTAGCAACAGCCATCTTCCATGGAGACTTAATCATGAAACCAAGAAAATATTCTCACCCTGTAATAATGTTAAGGGTGAAGAAACAATGCTTATGAAAGGAGACCATGGTATCAAAAGTTACCAAACTTCAACTCAATTATGCACATACCTACCCAAAAGGTGCTGCCTGAGCATAGTGTTTCTAACAAGGATATCTGGAAATTAGAATGCAACTGCTCTCTGCCTCTCAATGTGCAGTAATTATGACATAACTATCATGAGATCTCTCTTATCACATACTCTTGTGATTACCATGTTGTAACCAATCTAAGAAAGACACACAGGTCCTCTTCAGCAAATCTAAATCAAGCTCTGCCACAGGAAATCCCACCTTGCAAACTCCCACAACAGGAAGTCCTGCCTACTTTGATCTAAATTTGTAACTACCAACGTAGGAGTTAGGCAATGAATAAGGAAGACTACGGAAGAATTGATGCATTTGAAGTATGCTGTTGGAGGAGAATATAAGTACCATGGACTGCCAGAAGAACAAACCAATCGAAGAAGTACAACCAGAATGCTCCTTAGAAGCCAGGATGGCATCCTTCAGACATATTATCAGGAAGGACTTGTCCCTGGAAAAGGATATCATTCTTAGTAAAGTGAAGGGCCAGTTAAAAAGAGGAGACCCACAATGAGATGGGCTGGCACAGTGGCAGCATCAATGGGCTCAAGTGTAATGACGATTGTGAGGATAGCACTGAGGATAGCACAGGACCAGGCAGTGTTTAGTTCTGTTGTGCATAGGGTCACTATGTACCAGAACTGATTCAATGGCATCTAACAACAAAAACCAAGTAATGTCCAGCAATAATCTTTCAATCAAGTAATGTCTTGTAATGATTTAAGTGTGTAACTACCAACCAGATAGTGTATTTCTATGTTTTTGTTCTCATCTTATAACCTGTCCCATAGCATCACCACTTTGGATTGCTAGATTTCACCACATGGAATTCAGTCTTTCACCAGCTTGATTTGTCTCTCTTTTGTTATTATTGTTATGAACTGAGTGATAGTTTACATGGGAGCATATTGACTTTCCACTCATCGTTTCATTGTAGTGATTGCAATCTCTTCTGTGGATCATCATTCAACAGTATTTGCTTCCATTTCCTGGTTTGTTTTTTGTTGTTGTTGTCTTTTGGGGGGAGATGTATGCAAAAACACTCAGGAATATACAAATGATTTGAACAACCAAAGGGTACATTCTGCAAGTCTGCCTCCTAGCCACGAGTATTCAGTCCCTCTCTTTCCATGAGTCTAGAGTCCTCAGCTGTTCCCTCTCTCCATGTCCCCATCTCTGTCTCCATCTCTGGTGTTGCTGCTTCTCTGGATAAAGTCCTAGATTCCGCTTATGCTCTTCTCCCTTGATGGTCCTAGCATTCTGTTTCTGGACTGTAAGATTAACTACTCCCCTGTTTTTGTTACAAAACTTCTACCTTTACAGTTGTGACAGTCGCAATTAGTCATGATAACAATTACTCATTCTTGAATCATAAGAATCTTATCCCCTTCTCTTTTCACTAGACCCACCTAGACAAGATGGAAACTAGTCAGTGGGGACTCTATCTCCCCTCACACACTCTTAAACTAAATCCCTCTTGAAACCTTTTAAGCCAGTCACTTCATGCCTTTATCTTCAGTTGTCTCTTCATATTCAATAAATTTCTCAATATTATATCAATCACAGCTTCAGCTGTTATGTTAGTATATTGTTTTGGCGTACTCAGCAGGATCTGAAGGAAAATTATCTTCTTCTGCATACTTGAGAAATAGTGAACCCGGCTGCCCTGGTATTAGCAATGGTCCCTTGTGCCTGAAATTATCTCCTTAAATTCTTGAAAATCACTGGAGACAAGCTTCTCAGATTGAAGCCTCTGCTTACTGAGAAGAAGGCTATTTGAGAGATTTGTCATCTATCTTTTTACTTTACTTTCATTTTCTGCTTGTTTCCTGGGTGTCTTGTTGGGTTCATTGTCAAACTTGGAACTGCCATCTACTGTTTAGTTCACTTAACTGAACTCCCTTTTCTTTCCAATGCACTGTAAGGTTTTCATATGCATTTAGGCTTTTAATACTAACAAGCTTCTCAGTAAAATAAAGAATGCCACATTCAAGACTGAAGAAGGACTCTGGAAGCTCCTATCGATTCAGTCTTATTTTCAGGCTGCTGGAATGCACTTATTGAAAAAAGAATTTAAACCAATAGCCTTTTTGTCAGTATCATCATGTTGCTACTAACTCATGTATAGGGGTTTCCAAGGAATGGCTGGTGAGTCTGAAACTGCTGACCCTAGGTTAAAGCAACCTTTTGGTCCAGTGCATTATCCCACAACATCACAGGTTTCTGAGGTTGAAATCTTTACAGAAATAGAAAGTCTTATCTTTCTCCTGCAGAGAAGCTGGTGGATTTGAACTGCTTACATTGGGTTTTTAGTCCAGTGTTCATCCTTTAATCTAACTAAATTAACATTCCAGTACTGTAGATTGGAAGCAAAGGGTTCTCATCAAGTAAAATTAATGACATTTTAAAACTGGTGCTTGGAAGCTTCTGAAAGAAATCAAAATGATAAATTCACTTCCTTACAGGAGACAATTTTGAAATAAGCTAAGCAAATTTTAAAACTTCAGTATCAGAGATCTGTAATCACACTACCTAATCAGCAATAGCCCCTATATCCTCCCTTAAAAAAATGGCACAATTTCCAAAATGTGTAGCTTATCCCCAACGTACAGTGCCCAGCTCCCTTCAATTTCCTCTGCCCTAACAGCAGCCATTCCTCTTTACTCACCTTTACTGCCCTACTGACCAAGAAGCAGCTGTTCGAACAGAACACAGGAACACTGAAAGGTTTAAAATTAAGAAAGATGTGCGACAGGGTTGTATTCTTTCACCATATTTATTCAACCTGTATGCTAAGCAAATAATCCAAGAAGCTGGGTTCTATGAAGAAAAATGTGGCAACAGGATTGGA
>NW_006408530.1:6966066-6966817 GCF_000296735.1 Chrysochloris asiatica | reverse complement strand
TTATCTTTTCATCCTTCAAGATCTTAGGGAAATCTTCTTCCAGAAGTTCCTCAACTATCTTTTCTGCAGACTTGTGTGATTCTTCCTGTTTAAGAATGCCAATACTTCTGAAGTTATTCCTCTTCAGGTTGTCCAACATGAATCTTAGACTCTCTTCAGATTTTTTTTAAATCCTTTTTTCTGCTTGCTCTTCTATCTTGGCATTTTTGAGAATTGTCTTCCAGCTCTCTGATTCTTGGCTTCTGTCTCTTCAATTCTACTCCTTTGCCCTTTCAATGTATTGTCCATTTCTGATATTTTATTATTAATCATTTGGACCTCTTTTTGCAGGTTTTGAATTGTTTCCAATGCTATAGCTATCTTATTTGATCGCTCCTGTAGCACTTTCCTGACTTCTTCCTTATGTTCCTCCACCCTTCTGTGAAGCATTTGGATTTGTCTCAGTATCATTTTCCTGAATTCCTTCTCAGGCAGATACAAACCCTGCTCTTCTTCTAATGGGAAGTCTAGCCTATCTCCAGCTCATTAGTCTCAGTTACTCTTTTCTGTTTCTGGACACGTTCTGAGATCGTTTGTTGTTTCTTGGACATTGTCAATAGTTTTATGTGTTTTCAATGATTAAATGAATGTATGTTGCTGTATTATTAAGTTTACTGATTGCCTCCTTGTGGATGTGTTCTGGAGATAGGCTTCCCTTTTCAAGTCTCTTATTACTCAACTGTGAGTAATCTTAGCAAGTGTTGGCTATCTG
>NW_006408530.1:6957203-6964810 GCF_000296735.1 Chrysochloris asiatica | reverse complement strand
GGAGAAGGATATCATTTTTGGTAAGGTGGAGGAGGGTCAGAGAAAAAGAGGAAGACCCCCAGTGAGATGGATTGGCAAAGTGGCAACATCAATGGGCTCAAGCGTGGCAACAATTGTGAGGTTGGCCCAGAACCGGTAGTGTTTTGTTCTGTTGTGCATAGGGGTCGCTATGAGTCAGTACCGACTTGATGGCACCTAACAACAGCAACAACAACTGCCCTACTACACACACTCACCACTGCCACACCCACCCAGAAATACTGGTTGGGACATTTATAAAGCTGCGCAACAAATGGCTTCCCAGTGTCCTATATGTTCTCAATTTAACTCTGGCAAACTTTATAAAGCTCCACCTGGGAGATTTCCTCCACATTTAGGACCTTCCAACTTCCACCTTCAAATGATTTCAAGTTTGTATTAATAATGATTTGCAGATTTCCTCACTGGGTAGAAGCTTTCTCCAGTCATCAAACTACTGCTGCTTCTATAGCTAAGAAACTTCTTGAGAATATTATTCCTATTTGGGGAGCACCAAGAATCCTTGGTAGTGACTGAAGCACCCATTTTACTGGATAAATAGTTAAGAAAACATGTAAAATATTGCTCATTTTCAAAGATTTCATTGTCTTTACCATCCTCAATCCTTGTATCTAGTTTAAAGAACTAATGGTATAATAAAACTCAAGTCAATAAGCTTTTCAAATATGTTCAATTGCCTTGGACTAAAGTGTCACCTCTGATACTTTTAAATTTGAGGACTAACCCATTTGGACCTCATATATTGTCCCCATTTGGATTTCACGTATTATTACTGGACAGCTAATGATCTTCCCATAATTGGGCAACTTGCTCTGAATCAAATTTTATTCTGTTTCAATATCATAAATCGTTCATTCCTTCATTATTCTAAAGAATACTTTACACAAGTTAATGAAGTTTTGATAATCGAAAGCAAGAAATGTCTACATTACCTGATATCCAATCTGAAGATAATGTTTCCTGGATAAGACACCAGTTAAAAGATTCTCTTACACCTCAGTGATGGAAGCCTTACCTGGTCCTTCTTAGTAATTCTTATGCCACTAAATTACAAGGTGTTAAAATGTAAACCCTTTTCTCCCAGTTAAAAGAAAACTGCAGCTCCCACCTTGATGGTCTAAACAATGGACTCAAACTAAAACTCAGCCAGTTGGGTAGTCAGAAGCAGACAACTACAAGAGTAGACAGCTCCTTGCAAGATCACGGAATAAGACCATATGAAAACTCAAGCAGATAAAATTATCAGACTGTATTTCCTACTACTTATGCTTCTTTGTTCTTTTTCTCTTCCAAAAGTAGGTCTTCTTATTGGTCTTTTTGGTAATGAAAGAAAATTGAAGTGATTTCTTTTGTTTTTTATTTATTGCCCTTTAGGTTGCTTTGCTTTATAAGTTAAATTTCATTAATGGATAAAAAGCATGACTTTTCTATGCCCTGGGAAAATCTAGGAATCTCATTCTGCATATTTGATATAAATATTTTAGCCATTTTCTTTCTTTCTTTATTTGGATTCCTTTCTTTAAAACTTCTTATTGTGAATTGGGTGAAAGTTTATAGAGGAGATCATCAGTTTTCTAGTCAACAGTCCATACACATTTTATCTTATTGATTGCAATTCCTACACTAAAATATCATTTATCCCACTTCCTCCATGTTTCCTGTTTCCATTCCTCCTTATTTACTAACGCTTCAATGCTGCCATTTTTATCTCAAAGGATTGATTTAGTAAAGTGTGCATACTTCCCACACTTTATTGTTGTTCCCTTTTATAGATCTATGTTGTTGTTGTTATAGATCTATTATTGTTCCCTTTATAGATCTATGTTGTTGCTGTTAAGTGCCGTTGAGTCGGTTCTGACTCATAGCAACCCTCTGAAGGGTTTCCAAGGAGCAGCTGGAGGGTTTGAACTGCTGACCTTGCAGTCTGCAGTCCAGTGCTTATCCTACAATGTCACATTTTGGCTGAAAATTGAGCCACAGTGGTGAGCTCATTTGTAGACCTGAAAAGTGACTAAGGGTCATAGTTTTGGGGGTTCCAACAGTCTCTATCTGACCAGTAAGCCTGGAATTTTTTTTATTATTTTTTTTTTTAGTTTTGTTTCACATGTCCTCCCACTCTACCTAGGACCTTCTAATGTAATCCATTTCAAAGTAGTTAGTAGCGGTAGCTGGGCACCATCTAGGTATTCTGGCCTCATGGTTGTGAAGACATGGCCCATTAGTCCACCAGACTAATTCTTTTCATGGATCTTCACTTTTTTTTCCTTTATTCTTTCCTCCAGACAGGGATAGACCAATAGTTGTATCTTGTTGCTGTTGCTGTTAAAGTGTTGATGAGTCGATTCCAACTCATAGCAACCCTGTATAGGATTTCCAAGGAGCGGCTGATAGATTTGAACCACTGACCTTTCAGTTAGTAGTCCAGTGCTTGTTTTACAGCATCACACCAGGACTCCAAATTGTACTTTGTGTTGTTGTTAAGTGCCTTCAAGTTGGTACCGACTGATAGCAATCCTGAATAGGGTTTATTTTAGCTGTTTTTTATATTGATTTGTTGTTGTTGTTGTTACGTGCTGCTGAGTCAGTTTTGACTCATAGTGACTCTGTATAGGGTTTCTAAGCCTGTAAATCTATATGGGCACAGAAAGGGTCATCTTTATGGGCACAGAAAGGGTCATCTTTCTCCTACAGGGCAAGCAGCTGGTGGGCTCAAATGACCAACCTTGTGGTTAGCAGGTCAGTGCTTTCCTACAGAGCCATCATGATCCCATTGATTATTTAGCTGCATCTTTTATTTTCATTTTGTCCTATACTTACAATTCAAGGAATTTATTTCATTGTTACTATTACTTTTATGCTTTTGCTGTTGTTTACTTCTTTTAAACAGTTTTTCTTCATTATTAAGCTCTGAAGTTTTCTTTTACTAAATCTAATAATTAATGGCATGGCCTGGTGCAAAAATGCCTTTGTTAAGGTAACACAAAGACTAGCTAGTACAGCCCATTTAACTGCTGTATGTGTCATCCTTCCCCACACACTGTACAGGAGAACTCTGATCTGCTAGCATTACCCATTTTTAATTACAGTTTCATACCTAGTACTACTTGGTAATACCAGTGCTACTGCCAAGCATGCCATTCATGTCAGACTATGGCATCCATCCAACTTCCCCACCTACCCTTTAATGACTTGCTTTACCTCTCTTGTGTTTCAACACAACCAAAAATTATTTATGCTGATGAGTGTTTTATTCCTTTTGATGACAGCAACCAATATAAGGGGCCTTTAAAAGGTTCATGATAAAATCCCACTATCTTTTATTTTCCCCACTATCTTTTCATTCAATTTTTCCATAAGTGTTTTTAAACCTCTGGTATTAATTATGTTGTTATTATTAAGTGCCATTGAGTCATTGCCAACTCATAGTGACTCTGTATAGGGTTTTTGAAGAGCAGCTGGTGAGTTTGAACCACAGACCATTTGGCTCAAACTGACCTTGCGATCTAGGGCTTATCCTACAGCATTACACCAGGACTGGTGTTATATACTACACTAATAAACCTCTGCAATATGAACAATAATAAGGCACCAAGATTCTGATCTTGTCTTATAAGATGATCAGAACTGGGAAGACTATTTATTTGCAACAACTCTGTTTCTAAGAAAAGGCTTGAAAGAACAAAATCAAACTCTTTCTTTTCCTGATAGTCACACAGGAACAAGAATCCATTGTGTACCACCTGGATACATATTTACATGAGAAGAATCAAAATATTTAGGGGAAAACAAAAATAGTAAAGCATTTTGTGTGGGTTTTACATTGTTTAGATGACCACTGTACATTAGGACATTTAAGAGTTCCACTAAATGTTCGCTCTTACAATGAAAGCCTCCAATGGACTGATCATTTACAAACATTACAATAAAGGTCAAACAGTCTAGAGAATGATCTAGGTTGACTAAGTGTACACTTTAAAGGAGAACCTAGGTTACTCCTTCTTAAGGTCATTTCTTCCTTGGTATCGAGTTGCTGACTTCAAACATGCAGTCTGGAATTTTTCTAACACCGGAGCAATGTGTTGATGATATTGCTAACAGAATGGCAGCCCCACAAAAATCTTTGAGCTACCTTTGCTAGATAGAAAAATAGTTGTTTCCCCCAGGCACAGCAAGGAAGAGTTTACGCCATATCTAACACCTCCTGTTGTGCCTGGGTAAACACCTCAGGAAGGGTAGAACAAGATATTAAACTGATTCACCAGAAAGGTTCATGGTTTCATGTACCTCTGTTCTAAGACTCCTCCTTCTTACATATTTTTAGGCATTGGATTGTAGATTAAGAATATATTTTTAACTGCACTAATGGTATTCATCATCATTGTAATAACTGTAGTAGGTATTCAGTGCTGTATGGAATTGTTTTTTTTTTTTTTTTACAAATACTATTACCCAAATGTTATGGGTTGAATTGTGTTCCCCAGATATAGTTGTCTACTTGGCTAGGCATGATTCTTAGTATAATGCAACTGTCTTCCATTTTGCGATCTGATGTAATCATCCTGTTGTTGTTAGTAGTAAAGTACCATATAGTCAGATATAACTCAGAGCAATCCATGTACAACGAATGAAATCTTGCCAGCCCTGTGCCATCCCCACAATCATTCCTATGTTTCAGAAAATTGTTAAATGAACTATGTCAATCCATTTCCTTGATGGTCTTCCTCTCTCACGTTGACCCTCTATTTTACCAAGCATGATGTCCCTCCTGATTATATATATAACAAAGTCTCCTTATCCTTGCTCTAAGGAACATTCTGGATATACTTCTTCCAAGATAGATTTGATTTTTCTTCTGGAAGTTCATAATATATTGAATATTCTCTGCCAACACCATATTTAAAAGGTGTGAATTATTCCTAGGTCTTCCTTATTCATTGTCCAATTTTCTCACACATACCATAGCTTGGGTCAGGTGCATCTTAGTCTTCAAAATGATATTTTTGGTTTTTAACACTTTAAAGGGATCTTCTGCAGCAGATATGATCAATGTAATATGTTCTATGATTTCCTAAGTTGCTACTTCCATGGGCACTGATTGTGGATCCAAATAAAACAAAATCTTTGACAACTTCCTCTTTTCTCTATTGTGATGTTATTTATTGATCCAGTGGTGAGGATTTTGTGTTTTCTTTATGTGCAAGTGTCATCAATATTGAAGGCTGTAGTCTTTGATTTTTCTCAGTAAGTGCTCTAACTCCTCTTTGCTTTCAGAAAGCAAAGTTGTGTCCTCTGCATGTCACACGTTGTTAATGAGTCTTCCTCCAAACCTGATACCACGTTCTTCTTCATATACACCAGCTTCTCAGATTATCTGCTCAGCCTACAGACTGAAGAAATATGGTGTACTCTCTTCCACAGGCATAGCGTCTGGTGTCTCACAGGCATGTAAATAAGCAGTAACCCAACATAATCTGCTCGAAGTTCACGCAGAAGGAAGTCTATTCCTAATTGTAGTAAATAAGTCAACCAAAGATTTTCTCTTAGAATCCTTGATTAAAAGTAGGGAATGTGCAAGGAGATTTTAAAGTGAGGTACCTGATAAAATCTGAAATGACTGGCTTAAAGTTTGGGTGGGTCTCACATCTGTTAGTTCTATTTTCATCCTGGCAACAGCCAACTTCTGTGCAAATCTAAAGAAATTATGATATAGTTAAATCTCAATGTCTGAGAAGACCTTTGTGCTAAGAGGTACCAAACTTTATCTAAATCTCTTATGCAAATATGTACCAAGTTGTTTCTAACAGGAGTAGCCAGTAATTATGACATAACTGCCTTGTGCCTATAGGATAAGCCCTGGACTGCTAACCACAAAGTCGACCATTCAAACCCACCAACAGCTCCTTAAGACCACATATATGGCCACTATAAGACTGAACTCACTCTATGGCACTTAACATCAACAAGTCCACAAACACAATGCTTCATATCCTGCTTGGTGAGCAACTACTGGGATCTTTGAATAAAGCATATGAGTGACCATCATAGAAGTTACTATTGGTTTCTTCCTGTCCAGAGTAAATAAGAGAGATGAAATTGAAGATGCTGGAAACAATTAGTCCAATGGACTAATGGACCACAAGAACATCAGTCTCCACAACCCTGAGACCACAAGAAACTAGATGGTTCCCAGCCATCATTACCCAATTGCTCTGAAAGTGATCACTTCATAAGGTCATGGATAGAGTAGGAGAAAATGTGGAACAAAACTCAAAATTATTTAAATAAATAAATAAATAAATCAGGCTTCCTGGTCAGATAGAGACTGGTGGAACCTTGGTCTGGAACTGAAGTTACCCCTGTGACTCAATTTTCAGGCAAGCTATAGAGAGGTCCACCACTCATCTATTAGTTTGTTATCCTGTGGTGGCTTGTGTGTTTCTGTGATGCTAGAAGCTATACCACCAGTATTTTAAATACCAGCAGGATCATACATGGTGGGCAGGCTTCAGTACAGCTTCCAGCCTAAGACAAACCAGGAAAAGGAGAGGCAAACCACTTCCAAATGAATAGCCACTGAAAACCTTATGAATAGTAGCAAAGCATTGTCTGATACACTGCCAGAAGATGAATCTCTCAGATTAGAAAGATACTCAAAATACAAGTGGGGAAGAGCTGCCTTTTTAAAGTAGAGTTGACTTTAATGACTTGAACAGAGCAAAGCTTTTAATACCTTCATTTACTGACGGAGCATAACTCAATATGAGAAGAAACAGGTGCAAGGATCCATTAATAATCAGAATGTAGAATATACACAGTATGAATCTAGGAAAATTGGAAATCAAAAATGAAATGGAACACATAGATATCAATATTCTAGGCAATAATAGTAGTAGTTAAATGACATAGAGTGGGTTCCAACTCAGAGCGACCCTCTATAGGGTTTCTGAGGCATGGCTGGTGGATTTGAACCACCAATCTTTCAGTTGGAAGTCTAGTGCTTATCCTACAGCAATACACCAGGACTCCATCGAAAGCATTAGTGAGATGAAATAGACTAATATTGGCCATTTTGAATAGAAAATCATAAGATTTACTATGTCTGAAACAGCAAATTCAAGAGGAATGGCATCACATACACCATCAAAAAGAGCACCACAAGACTTATCTTATCACTGTCTGTGATAGTTTAATACCCATAAGCCTACAAGGAAGACCAGTTAACACCACTATTATTCAAAGCTACATACCAACTTCAGGTCAATGATGATGAAACTGAAGAGTTCTACCAACTATTCAGTCTGAAATTGATCAAACATGTAATTAAGATGCATTAATAATTACTGGTGGTGATTAGAATACAAAAAAAAAAAAAAGTTGGAAACAAATCAGAAGGATCAGTAGTTGGAAAATATGACCAAAAACAATGCAAGATGCTTAAGAACAAGAATAAGGTTGGAGGCCTGTCACTCCCCGACTTTAAAATATACTACATGGCGACAGTGGTCAAAACAGCTTGGTACTGGTACAATGAAAGGCACATAGATCAATGGAACAGAATCGAGAATCCA
>NW_006408530.1:6955675-6956708 GCF_000296735.1 Chrysochloris asiatica | reverse complement strand
AGAGAAGCTAAAGCAATTGGAAGAAATGATGAAGTAAAAGAATTGAACATAAAATTTCAAAAGACATCTTGAGAAGACAAAGAAAAGTATTACAATGAAATGCGCAAAGATCAGGAGTTGGAAAACCAAAAGGGAAAACAAGCATTTTTCAAGCTGAAAGAACTTTAGAAACAATTCAAGCCTTGGGTTGCACTATTGAAGGATTCTGGTGTGATGTTGTAGGATAAGCACTGGACTAATAACTGCAAGGTCGACAGTTAAAACACACCAGCCACTCCTCAGAAACCCAATATGGGGTCGCTATGAGTCATAACCTACTGGACAGCACTTAACAACAACAAACAAAATGGGCAAAACATTGAATGACTCATGAAGCATCAAAAGAAGATGGAAGGAATACACTGAGTCACTATAACAACCAAAAAGAATTAGTTGATGCTCAAACACTTCAAGAGGTAGTATATGATCAAGAATGAATGGTACTGAAGGAAGAAGTCCAAGGTGCACTGAAGGCACTGGCAAAAAAACAAGGCTCCAGGAACTGATGAAATACAGATGGAAATGCTTCAATAAACTGATGCAGTACTGCAGGCACTCACTCATCTAATAAATTTGGAAACCACTATCTGGCAACCAATTGGAAGAGATCCATATTTGAGCCCATTATAAAGAAAGGTGACCGAACAGAATGTGGAAATTATCAAACAATGTCATTAATATTACACACAAGTTACACTTTGCTGGAGCTAATTCAAAATGGTGCAGCAGCACGTCAACAGGGAGCTGGCACAAATTCAAGCTGGATTCAGAAGAAGACTTGGAATGAGGGATAGCACTGCTGGCACCAGATGAAGATTGGCATGGGCCAGAAAAAAACAGAAAGATATTTTCTTATGTTTTATTGACTATGCAAAAGTATTCAACTGTGTGGATCATAATAAACTATAAATAACATTGTGAAAAATGAGAATTCCAGAATGCTTAATTGTCCTCATGAGGAACCTGTGTACAGATTATGAGGCAGTTGTTCAAA
>NW_006408530.1:6921313-6934446 GCF_000296735.1 Chrysochloris asiatica | reverse complement strand
ACTCATGAGGGATCTGTACCTGAACCAAGAAGCAGTTGTTCAAACAGAACATGGGAACACTGAATATTTTAAAATTAAGAAAGGTGTGCGACAAGGTTGTATTCTTTTACCATACTTATTCAGCCTGTATGCTGAGCATATAATAAGAGAAGCTGGGTTCTATGAAGAAAAATGTGGCATCAGGATTGGAGGAAGTCTCATTAACAACCTGCAATATGCAGATGATACAACCTTGCTTGCTGAAAGTAAAGAGGACTTAAAACAATTACTGATGAAGATCAAAGAGCACAGCCTTCGATATGGAGTACATCTCAATGTCAAAAAAAACAAAAATCCTTACCACTGGACCAATAAGCAACATTCTTATCAACTGAAATACAAGCTCTGATTGGTGACCACACTCATCACCAATAGGGGGAAGAGAGGTAAAAGCAACAATGAAGCAGCAAGCTAAGCCCTACAATGTTCAGTGGGCTTCTGTGGACCCAGGTGGAGACCTGGTTGGCTAACAGTATGGAGAGACCCGGGGACTCTTGGATCCAGAGTCAGTGGCATGGCCACAGAGGACTAGAGTGGAGAGTGAAGCTACCAGCCAATAGGAAGAGAGGGCATATGCACAAGAACACCCACACTTGCAGATGGTACCCACTTGACCTGGCTTCAATTACTGGATGATCAGAGCTCAACCAGGAAAAGAAAGAAGAGGGAAAAAAGAGTAATCTGATACAATTTGATGAACTTGATCTACACCTATGAATGCAGTAGCTCAAAAGAGGGAACAAATCCTTACAGCAAGAATCATTCCCACCCCCTCCACACACAGAGTAGACAGAGATGGGCAACTTGGACATTGGATACCCAATTGGGGGTGGGGTGGAACTACAAAGACAAGAAGTGATTGACTTATAAGCTTTCAAGAGGGGACCCAGAGCCAGGGGTCATGGAGGAAGGCAGAATCTCCAGTGAGTACTATCCAATCTGTCTAGGCAGAGCTGATGAAATGAAGTGCAGATGGGTCACTTGGACATTGGATACCCAATTGGGGGTGGGGGTGGACTACAAAGACAAGAAGTGACTGACTTACAAGCTTTCAAGAGGGGACCTAGAGCCAAGGGTCATGGAGGAAGGCAGAATCTCCAGTGAGTACTATCCAATCTGTCTAGGCAGAGCTGATGAAATGAAATGCAGATGGGTCACTTGTGATACAATGGTGAATAACTGTTATCAGGACTGATTGTGAGGGTTGGAAATGTGAAGGTGGACGTTTTATAGCAAGGAAGGGAGTGATTAACTCTCCAGTCTAGGAGCGGAGGTCTCTAGGACCATCAACGTAGAAAAGCCGCGAGCAGGACCCTACCCAGAGAAGCAGTGAGGCCCGAGATGGAGGCAGAGACAATGACGTGGAGTGATGAAGCGGCTGGGGACTTTGTCTCCAGAGAGGGAGAGGGACTGTGTGCTGAAGACTTGGTGGGGGGGGGGGGTAAGGGGCAGGTTTGTAGGGCATACCCTTTGGACGGTTGATGATGCATGGAGGGGATTGGAACCATGGCAATGAAACGATATATGATAGAATGTATATAAAACTAAAGTTCTTTCATATAAACTATCATATAATTCACAATAAAACATTAAAAAAGAAATCAAACAACTTATTGCATTAGGAAAATCTGCTGCACAAGGCCTTTTTAAAGTATTGAAGAGCAGAGATGTCAGCTTGAAGACTTAGGTGCACCTGACCCAAGCCATGGTATTTTCAATAACTTCATATGGATGCAAAAACTGGACAGTGAATAAGAAAGACCATAGAAGAATTGATGCCATTGAATTATGGTGTTGGAGAATACTAAAAGTGCCATGGGCTGCCAAAAGAACCAATAGATCTGTTTTGGAAGAAGTGCAGCCAGAGTGCTCCTTAGAGGCCAAGATGGCCAAACTTCTTCTCTCATACTTTGGACATATTGTCAGGAGGGACCAGTCGTTGGAGAAGGATATCATGTTTGTTAAGTTGGAGGGTCAGAGAAAAAGACGAAGGCCAGGTGGCAGCATCGATGGACTCAAGTGTGGCAACAATAGTGAGGTTGGCCCAGGATCGGACATTGTTTCATTCTGCTGTGCATAAGGTGCTGACTCGATGGCACCTAACAACAACGCTACCAATTGTTGGTGTTGTTAAGTGTGATCGAGTCGATTCTGACTCATAGTGACCCTGTATAGGGTTTCCAAGGAGCAGCTGGTGGGTTTGAATACCAACCTTCTGGTTCAAACCAACCTTTCAGAAGTCCCGTGCTTTACTCTACAGCGCCACACCAGGACTCAACGCTACTAGCAGACACTCAATAAACACTGGTGCCGGTGTGCCATGGAGTTGGTTCTGACTCATAGCAACTCTGTATAAGGTTTTTGAGGCTATAAATCTTTACCGAAGCTGGTAGTTTCAAACTGCTGAATCTTAGGTTAGCAGCCCAACTTGTAACCACTATGCTACCAGAACTCCTTCAGTCAAATGAATAAATGGAGAGACCACAATAATTTGTATTTATTGAATATGTTCCATTTGACAGGTATTGTGTATTAAGAATTTGCTTGTAATTCATTTAAACCTCACAACCAACTTACGAGCAAAGTTCTATTATTAGCTCCATAGTACATATGAAAAAATCTATGCAGACAATATTTGAGTAACGTATCCAAGTGCAATTAGTAAGCAGCCCAGATATAACTTCATGCATATCTCATGTCAAAATGTCAATTCTTAATCACTAAAAAATACTCAGGTAATAGCTAATCCCCAAGATTAATCACTTCTCCAGATCTTTTGGGAAAGAAATACTGCTCTGGCAATGATACTAATGTAGATGAACTTACCATGAGAAAGAAGAGTCTATTAAGTGAAGTAAAAAAGCCAGATGAGATGGAACAGAGAAGACTGTCTTAAAGAGGGTCAGATAAATGGTCAGTATGTAGAATCGGTTCATATCTATGGTGCCTTGAATTACTTGATATGGCTTTTCTATTCAAAGTCTTCTTGATCTCCACCTAGTGAATCAGTGAAACCATGCAAATAGGATATACAGGATTCTAAGGCTGGGATTGGGTAGTTTTGCCCTCTAGCTAGACTTAAAAAGGAGCCATCTCAGAAGCAGAGACAAATGATCCCATGACCATCAAAAAGGAAGAGCATGTGTGATGCATGAGATCCAGCAATGGCAGAGGCAACAGCAGAGGCAGTGGCATGGGGAGACAGACCAGCTTCACACTCTAGGTCTACGGACTGAGTAAAGCTGAGTGTCTACGGGCAGGAGACTGGCTTCAAGACTGCACCCTTTGGGCATTCACAGACTGGCTAAAAGAACTATATAACATGTGATGGAACAGGACACAGGCCAAGAGACCACATGGCTGAGAGTCTTAAAACAAGAGTGAAGCATGCCTGCAATATGGCAGACAAGACACATTCCTGACTGGAAAAGGCTGTGTCCTGAGTTAGTTTTAATCCTAAATTGTACCCTGTTCGTTTCTCTAATAAACCCCATAATTATGAGGATTGTTATAAGTGTTGTGTGGCCATTACAATGGATTATCGAACCCAGATGTGATGCAGAGTGTGTTGTGGGAAGAATGGTTGGCGTCAGAATAGGGTAAAGAAGGTTGTAGGGTAGAACATATCTGACCTCCATTTCATAGAAATCAGTGTTGGGATGATTTTGAGTTTGACTCTCTTTCCCCCTTGTAAAGCCTGGGAAAGTCAGACATGGTCTCCACAGGGTTTTTGCAATATTACAGTATCCTTTTAGCAAATATCTATTGAGAATCTTCTATTGTCCCAGAGAATTCTCAGCCCTGGCAACTGTGTAGTAAACAAATCAGACAAAGCTCTAATAATGTAATGGGAAGAGAATAATCTGCTAAATAAATTTTTAATGAAAACTCAGGTAGTGACATGTGGTCATCAGAGAATGTCGCCCTAAGAAAGGCTGTAATAAAGGGACTGGCTCGATTTTGGATGTTTACCTGCTGACACCTTCAAGATTCAGCAGTCCCTCTTCCTCTTAGACTTCATGTCAGGGTGTACGGAATAAGAAAAACCAGGTGTTCCCTTCTTTGACCTTTGTGGGAAGTTTAAACCACACAAGTCCAAGACCCAGACCCAGACCCAGCCCCACTCCCTAAAGCAAACCAAACTCATTGCTGCGGAGTGAATTTCAATGTATAGCAGCCATCTAGGACAGAGTAGAACTTCCCTATAGCGCTTTCAAGGCTGCAATCAAAAGCTGGTGGCTCTGACCTGCTGATCTTTCAGTTCGCAGCCCAATAGGTTATTCCTAACCACCATAAAAACGAAAGCCAGTCTCCCTTCCCAGCATTTTCCAGTCATTTTCAGAACTACCTGGAGTCTGTCCTGCTCTCGCCAGAATGCTCAATTGGTGTGTAATAGGTCTATTTATTTATTTTAAATGAAAAGAAATAATTTAGGATGAGCATTCCAGGGATTTGGATGGTAGACTCTGAATTAAAGTCTTACTAATTTGTTCCCTGTTACTATAATCTCTAGACTAACAAAAGGGTACAGTTGGGAAAAGTTACATTACAAAGTAAAAACTACCCAAAATATACTGGGCAAATCTCCAGCTAAAGACCTCTTTGAAGTGTTAAAGAGAAAAGATATCACTTTGAGGATTAACGTGTGCCTGACCCAAGCCATGGTATTTTCAATCACTTTATATGCATTTGAAAGCTGGCTTATGAATGAGGGAGGTGACATTTGAATGATGGTGTTGAAGAACACTGGACATACCATAGACTATCAGAAGAACCCAAATCAAAATGTACTTCACTGTAATATGTAGCCAATTGCCTCTATCAACAACTACTTCCTTTACTATGAAAACAGAAGAACTGGGTAGTACATATCTATCATTTGAATAAAAAATTCCATAGAAGAAGCATGATCAAAGGGGGGAAAGATGGAACAGAATTTAAAATATCACAGACTCCAGACTTCGGAGTGGAGTCGATTCCAACTCATAGCGACCCTATACAGGGTTTGCGAGGCTGTAAATCTTTACGGGAGCAGAACGCCTCATCTTTTTCCCGCGGAACAGCTGGTAGTTTTGAACTGCTGACCCTGAGGTTCGCAGTCCGATTTGTAACTACGCTACCAGAGCTCCTTGGAGGATAAAAAAACAAACAAACCTTGAAATCACTGCCCTGAGATAAGCTTAATCCAAAAATATTTTCTGAAATCTTCTCAAAACCAAACAATAGTTTTGCTTAATTAGTAAAACATGTCTGTCTTGAGTGAGCATTGTCCTCTTCTAAAGACCTACCTATCTGAGATCAAATTGAAAACAGTAACTCAAAAGGTCAGGTAAGAAATGTAGGGGACAGTGAGTTTATCTAATGGGTGGAGATAATTTAGAAAATCACAGTGAAAATGGTCGTGCCACTTAAGACAATACAATCAAAGTAACTGAATTGTATACGCAAAAGCTGTTTAAAGGTCTATGTTCTGCTGTTTACGTTTTTAGCAACAGCAACCAAAAATAAGATATATGACTATTTTTTTGTAGGCCACAGAAATCAACAACCAATTTGCCACTATTGAAGGTCTTAGTGAATTTAACTCACTTGGTCACAGTTTTAAGAATACCATAATGAATTACAAATGTCTTTAGGGCAGTTAGGCATGACTATTTTTACCATAGAGTATGCAATGATTTAATAAAATGTCATTTTTAATTGTTGTTGTTGTTGTTGGCTACCATCAAGTTGCTTCTGATTCATCTGTGAGCCTATGCACAACAAAAGGAGACAGTGCCAAATCCTGCACCAATCTCACAACTGTTGTTCTGCTTGAGCCCTTGCTGCTGCCACTATGTAAATCCATCTCATTGGGGTCCTTCCTCTTTTTTACAGACCCCCCCCACTTTGTCAAGCATGGTGTCTTTTTCCAGGGACTGTTCATTTCTGACATCATGTCCTAAGTATGACAAAGTCTCACAATCCTGGCTTGTAAGGAGTATTCTAACCCTACTCCTTCCAATACAGATTTGTTTGTTCTTCTGGTACTTTCAGTATTCTTTTCCAACACCATAACTCAAATTCATCAATTGTTTTACGATCTTCCTTATTCATTGTCCAACTTTCACATGCATATGAAGCAATTGAAAATACCATGGCTTGTGTCAGGCTTACCTTACTCCTCAACTGATATTTTTGCTCTTGAACACTTTAAAAAGGTCTTGTGCAGCAGATTTGCCCAATGCAATACGTCATTTGATTTCTTAAGACTGCTTCCATGAGTGTGGATTGTGGATTCAAGCTAAAAGAAGCCTTTGAAAACTTCAATCGTTTCGTCATTTATTATGGTATCATTTAATGGTCCACCTGTGAGGATTTGTTCTGTAAACCTTCGCTGAATTCACAATAAAAAGGAAAAAGTCATGCTACAAGTGAAAAAACAAAACCATTTTTGGTATTCTGATGGAAGATTGGTAAGCAGATCAAGCAAAAACAGCTAACACTGAACTAATCGGTTTACACGTATTTAATGCATTGAATCCAAAAAACATTGTGAATTAAAGCCATCTACAGATGGAGTCCTGGTGTGGTGCTGTGAGTTAATGTGCCAGACTGGCAAACCATTTGAACTGCAAGGTTGGCAGTTCAAGCTCACCAGCTGCTCCTCAGGAAACCCTATACAGGGTCACTATGGGTCAGAAATGGCTCGACAGCACTTAACAACAACAGATGAGAAAAAGAGCCCGGTGGTGCTGTAGGATAAACACTGGAATGAAGATCACAAGGTCGCTGCTAAACCCCACCAGCTGCTGCCTCAGAGAAAGATGAAGTTGTTTCCTGTGGTAAAGATTTATCATCTCAAACCCTATGTCACTATGAGTTGAAATCAAGTCAACAGCAGTGGGTTTGGTTTTGGTTTTTAGAAACAAGAAAACCAAAGCAGCATAACTTGACCAATGTAAAACCGTTTACAAAACCAGGACTTGAACACAAGGAATCTGATTATGTAGCAGGTACTCTACACGACTTCTCTATATCCCATCACAGCAAGCTTTGGGGTCTGTCTTAAGTCATATTGGAATTTTGTTAAATAAACCACTATTTGAAATAAATTAGCTCAGACACCTTTTAGGTATTTAATAAATTTTCCTGCACTGGAATGAGTACTGTAGTATCATTTTCCTTTTATAATCAGGGCACCAACTTCTGGCTGAATAATTAGAGTTGTTAAAACAGGTTGAATGATCTTTGTTAAGATACACTCCCTAGAAAAATAAATAAGTAAAATCAACTTCAAGTCAGTGCTCCTTTGGACAGAGGCTAAATTTATATGTTGTTGTTAAGTGACATCAGACTCACAGTGACCCAGTATATGGTTTCCAAGGAGCGGCTGGTGGGTTTGAACCGCTGTTGTGGCTATCAGTCCAGTGCTTTATCCTACAGTGACACACCAGAATTTCTTTAATGTATATATACTCATTTAATGTCAACAAGGCCTCAAGCCTTTTCCAAGTATATCAAGGCTATAAAATGCTTGAAGGAAAGCTCAAACTTGATGCATTAATAAGTTGTAACTGTACTTTCAAACTGATTGTTTAGGGGTGAAAATGGCTATATTAATTTGCTAAATATAACAGTGGAATCCTGGTATGGTGTTACAGTATGAGCAATGGGCTGCTAACACAAACGTCAGCGGTTCAAACCCACCAGGTACTCCTCAAAATTCTTCTACAGGGTCACTAGAATAGAAACCAATTCAACAGCCCTTAGTAACATAGCAGCAAAATACAGCAATATTATGAAATCTTACATCCCCCAAGAAAATATGCTCCTAGTATTACAGGCAACCTTGTAACCTGTATTTCCTGATTGGTAGGTTTATATTGGGAGTCCTGGTGTGGTGCTGCGGGTTAATGAGCTAGATTGCAAAACCGATTTGAAGCACAAGGTCAGCAGTTCAAGTTCACCAGCCGCTCCTCAGAAACCCTATACAAGGTAGATATGGGTTGGATCTGACTCAAAGATACTTAACAACAACAAAGTTTATATTGAGCTACAAAGAAAAACTCACATGGTCCAAATGAAAAGTGGTCTGAACCTTAGAAAATCTACAGAATTTAAGAAGCATTTTAGTAAATGGAAAATTGTTGTTGTTGTTGTTGTTATGTGCCATAGAGGTAGTTCTGACTCATAGCAACCCTATACAGGGTTTCCAAGGCTATGAATCTTTATGGGAGCAGAAAGCCTCATCTTTCTTCCACGGAACAGCTAGTAGTTTCGAACTGCTGACTGTAAGATTAGCAGCCCAATTCGTAACCACTACGCTACTAAAAGTGCCATGGGCTGCCAAAAGAACCAATAGATTTGTTTTGGAAGAAGTGCAGCCAGGGTGCTCCTTAGAGGCCAAGATGGCCAAACTTTGTCTCTCATTCTTTGGACATATTGTCAGGAGGGAACAGTTGCTGGAGAAGGATATCATGTTTGGTAAGATGGAGAGTCAGAGAAAAAGAGGAAGACCCCCAACGAGATGGATTGGCCAGATGGCATCATTGATGGACTCAAATGTGGCAACAGTAGTGAGGGTGGCCCAGGATTGGATATTGTTTCGTTCTGCTGTGCTGAGTCAGTGCCGACTTGATGGCACCCAACAACAACAACAACAACGCTACCAGAGCTCCATCAAAATTAGCATGATAAAAACATAAAGTTGATTTTTAAAAACTGTGCTTATTAAAAGAATTTAAAAATTGATTTCACTTCTAAAGTATTACTGACTCAATTAAAGCCCACTTATAATTAACAGATTTTTGAACACGTACAACATCAAGTTTTTGCACACCGAAGAAATGAGTTGAATTGAACTTTAGTATAGAATAGAATTTTCTGATCTTCTACCAGTAGGTTAATATATATAATGAGGCTTCAAAAAGTTGGTGGAACCATATGATCCAGCAATTCCTCTACTTGGTATACATCCACCAGATATATGAGCCATAATATGAGTAGATATATGCACACCAATGTTCATAGCAGCATTATTCACAATAGTAAAAAGATGGAAACTGCCTAAGTGCCCATC
The DNA here is from genome assembly GCF_000296735.1 of Chrysochloris asiatica. Taxonomy (NCBI): domain Eukaryota; kingdom Metazoa; phylum Chordata; class Mammalia; order Afrosoricida; family Chrysochloridae; genus Chrysochloris; species Chrysochloris asiatica. The sequence continues at coordinate 6,925,346 of NW_006408530.1, read as the reverse complement.
AATGAAAGAATGTATACACAAACTGTGGTACATACACACATATGCAAGCCATAGCTGAGTGAAATTAGTCAGTCACAAAAGGACAAATATTGCATAAGACCATTATTGTAAAAGCTTAAGAAAAGATGTTGTTGTTGTTGTTAAGTGCCGTCGAGTCGGTTCCGACCCATAGCGACCCTGTACAGGGTTTCCGAGGGTGTAAATCCTTACAGGAGTAGAAAGCCTCATCTTTCTCCCGCTAAGAAAAGATACCCATACTAAAATGAAAAACAAAATTTCTTTGTTGGTAACCACTGGAGTTGGAGTGGGGGCATTTGGGGGAGGTGGAGGGAGGCAAAGGGTAGGGGCAGACACATTATAGTTCGGGTGTTGGGGGAGAGGATGTAAAAACAAGGTAGTAGGGGAACATGGAGACAGGTTTGCATGGGCTAAGTGGGACAGAGGTAAATAGTGATGCATGCTCAACTTTGAAACAACAGGGTTCTGTGATACAGGGATCCAGGCATAGTTTGAAGAGGGGAAAGAATACTAAGATGCTTGACTGTCTTATGTATATTGGTTTTCCTTGTCTACTATTGTAAAATGGACACTTGTGTTGGATAGAAAGGAATGTTGGGAAACATGATTACAGAAAGCTTGCAAGCCTGTCTTCAGCTTATAACTGACTGGAATACCTATAAGGGGTTCTACAACTTGCCCAGTGAAATAGGCCTTTGCAGTGTATAGGGCCTTAGATGAAATCCTGAGCCCCACCCATAACCTTCTGAGATGGGACATTCCCACTAGAAAGAAAAAGAAGACAGCCTGGAACAGCTACAGCGACAGAAGATACACCTTCAAAGAAGGATCATTGGGAAAAACCCAAAACAAAAATGGCAGTATGACTGGCTACTACAAGAATAAGCAAGTTATTTGCCGGGAAGCCATCAAGGCAAACAATCATGTTCCCTCAGGACAAACCCCCCTCCAAGACTGAAATTCACAGGGAACACATGAGCAGGCATGTTAAGCTTGCTAACGACCACAATGGTCTACTGGTGAATGGAAGAGGGGGAAAGACAGCAATGAAGAAATGGGCTGAGTTCAACAACGTTCCATAGACTCCCGTTGACCTGGAAATGAGAGAGAGAAGAGTAAGGGCTGGTTGGTCCAAAGTGTGGTGAGACCTGGGACACCTGAGCCTATGGACAAGACAAGGACATAGCCACAGAGGGCTAGAGCTAAGAGTGAAGCATCCAGGTGATATGAAGTGACAGAAGGCACACAAGAACACCCAAACTAGCAGATAGTACCCATTTGACCTAGTCTCGATGACTTGATAATCAGAAATCAACTAGAGGAAGATAAACGAACAAAACAATTTTTGATAAAGGAAATGAAGGTAAATTGCTACAATTTGATGAACTTGACCTATACTCATGGAGGTATTAACTCTAAATACCAAAAGAGAGGGAAGGAGCTTTCACATCAAGTATCAATGCTATCCCCTCTGTACACAGGGTAGATAGGGACAGGCAACTTAGACATTGGTTACCTAAAATGAGGGGGCGATAAAGGCATGAAGTGACTGGCAAACACAGTTGGAGGTTGGAGGTAAGGAAGACAATTGATGTGGTCCGCAGGATCCACTTCCGGGGCACAAAAGTAGAACCTAGACCTGGAATGATAGACAGAGATACCCAGCACTTAGATAATAAAGCTGAGATACACCCAAGGACTGTGACTCCACAGGCTGTGTTTTTAATAGGCATCTAAGCAGCTCTGGTAACGGAGTGGTTACAGGTTGGGCTACTAACCTTAAGGTCAGCAGTTTGAAACTACCAGCTATTCTGCTGGAGAGAGATGAGGCTTTCTGCTCCTATAAAGATTTAGAGCCTCAGAAACCCTATACAGGGTTGCTATATGTCAGAACTGACTCCATGGCACATAACCACCACCACAATCTTCTGGTGTGGAGCTATATGATCAGCACTGGACTATAAACCACAAGGTTGGCAGTTCAAACTCACCAGCTACACTATACAGGGTCACTATACCAGCTGTTCCGCGGGAGAAAGATGAGGCATTCTGCTCCCATAAAGATTTACAGCCTCGGAAACCCTGTACAGGGTTGCTATGAGTTGGAACCGACTCCACGGCACATAACAACAACGATTCAGAACAGACTCAATGACAACTAACAACAGGGACAATAAGGTAATTTCTGCAACTGGAAAGCCGTGAAAATAGAAAACAGAAAAATGATTGGTGCAGACAGACCACTCTGCTAAGGTTACACTTCAGCTAAGGCCTGAGTGATGTGGAGGCAACCAGGCAAAGACAGAACAGGATGGAAAGCAGGAAGAACAGCCAGAGCAAAGACCCTTAATGGGGAAAAAGCTTGGCTTATCTGAGGGACAAAAGGACAGCCTTCATGGTTAAAAAGAAAGAGAATGGAGAGAAAAAATGATGAGGTATGCAGAACACTTTTACAAAACAGCACATTTCTATTTACCAGTACAAATCAAATTCTTTGGCTAAATGTCCCCTTAGGGTTGTGAATGGAACAACAGAGAGGATCCTGAGAGGAGTGGGACTGGCAACCTCAACCTCTCCTCTTCAACCTAGCAGCCAGCAGTTGCTTGGATACCCTTTCAATCCAGGTCTCCTGAGGTCTCCAGCTGCCTTTCTAGAATGTGAACATTCTACCCTATCATCATCTGCCATTTAGAGCAAGAGGCAGATTCAGTGTGATTTGGGTAAATATCATTTCCAAAAGTAACAGGAACCCAAGCCTCCCATCTTTTTATAAATTCTCCTGCACAGACGGTATATTCTCAAAGGACAGAGAAGCCAAACATGGAAGGATATATATATACATATACATATTTGTCTCTCCCATTTAGAAAGTTCTAAATAATCTGACAACATTTAGATAGTTGGGGGGAGCTGGGGTTAAGAATTTAAGGTCAAAGTCATATGAAAGAAGAAGAAAAAATGTAATCGTTTTGTCCTTTTGCAAGATACCCTCTAATTCTCCTGATAATTCAAATTTCCCTGAACAGAACTATTGACTCTCCAATTTTTTAAGGTTACATATATTTCCCTTCCTTATTAAGAAGATGCGGATAGTCAGCCACATGACAGAAGCAAGAACTTTTTATTGCTCAGTGTGTCTGGGTCAAATACTATTTTTAATACCTATTTCCTAACACCTAGAAAATGTGAAGTTTGCCAGCTCCTTATGCAGGAAGATTTTTTTTTAAAAAGGAGGAAGATCATTTCTCCCTCAGTAACACGCAGCTCTTCAAGAGATATCCTGTCAGGCTTGAAAGCAAGATGGACTTTATTCTCATTACTTGTCTCCCAACAGGGATGTTAAATTATCAGAATGCACAGGGTCAGTGCATTTAAATTTCATTGCAAATTAAAATTCCATCAGAAGCCATGTCATGTAAAGTAGGCTTAAAAATACTCCATGCTGGGAGTGGAGTTGGGATTGGGATTCAGGTGGCAAAATGTTATGGACTGAGTGCTCTTAAAATCTCCATTAGTGCAATCACCCAGGTCTTCAGTGAAGGGTGATGAAGTCTTTGACAACTTCAACCTTTTCTCCATGTATTATGATGTTACTTATTGACCCAGTGGTGAAGATTTCCATTTTCTTCACATTGAAGTGCAACCCATATCGAAGTCTTTTACCCATAAGTAAGTATTTTAAATCTTTTTTACTTTCAGCAAGCAAGATTCTATATCATCTGCATATCTCGGGATGTTAATGAGTCTTCCTACAATACTAATGCCTCATTTTTCATATAATCCAGCTTCTCAGATTATATGCTCAACATCCAACTGAATAAGTATGGTGAAAGAATACAACCCTGGCACATGAGCACAATTTAAGTGTTCCAAGATACCCATTCTCTGCAATGCTGTCCACAGCTTGTCATAATCCACGCAGTCAAAAACTTTTGCATAGTCAATAAAGCACTGGTAAACATCTTTCTGGTATTCTCTGCTTTCAGCCAAGATTCTTTTGATGTCAGCAATGATA
>NW_006408530.1:6917874-6919768 GCF_000296735.1 Chrysochloris asiatica | reverse complement strand
AGGTCACTGCAAAACCTTTTTCCCAGACTGTGGATTCTCATTTTACTCTTTTGATGAAATCTTTTGATGCATATAAGTGTCTAGTTTTTAGGAGGTCCTACTTGTCTATTTTGTCTTCTGCTATTTATGTGGTTTTTATAGAGTAACTGGTTTTGGCTTCCTATCTTTGGTAAAATCTATGACTGCCTTGAGACAGATGTGTTGGCCAAAGGAACTACAAGGACATCTGTGAGTCCTGGAAAGACAGTGGCAAAAGGGCTGGCAGTATCAATAAAGTGGCCCCTGTTGCTAAATGAACAAATTTCCAATTGCCAGATCTAACCATAATTTGTTTGGTGGTGGTGGTTATGTGCCATGGAGTCAGTTCTGACTCATAACAACCCCTTATAGGGTTTCCGAGGCTGTAAATCTTTACAGGAGCAGAAAGCCTCATCTTTCTCCCTAAGAACAGCTTGTAGTTTCAAACTGCTGACCTTGAGGCTAACAGCCCAACTCATAACCACTACACTACCAGAATTGTTTAGTCTACTTTATATTCCAATGTCCTTCAAAATCCCAAACCTTTGGATAAGAGGAAGGGAATCTAACGTTCCAATGAGCAATACAATGTCTGACACTGTTTCTACCATATTACAAGCAATATCGTAATCCTTTATGGGAGGCAAGTACTTAAGACTATTTTATTTTGAATGTTTTTTTCCCTTCCTGGCTCCAAAATTTACTTATGATGACTTTCAAAAATGTAATCACTATATTAAGATGCACCTTAATATGGATTAAGACTCTCGTTGTTGGACAAACTACAAGAAATACTTTACCTCAAATTAATCAATAGAAATGTTCTCCAAGCATGGTTCCTCAAGCATTTCTGAATTTAGAACTTTGAGAATAAATTCTCCAGAAAATTCTAAAACCCCATCATAACAATGAAATTGTTAAACGTGGTGAAAGACAAATTTCAATGAGGAGTCAACTTCTAGAAGCAGTTTGCTGAGTATGGGAAGTGATGTTTCACTTTAGATTGCTCAGACCACACTTAGAGAATGTGGACACAATGGTCTCTAGACCATGGCTGAAAGGCATAACATAAAGTCTTGGCTATGCCGTCTTTCATAACATAGATAGAACAAATATCTTCTGCCACAATATGAAAGCACCACAAAACGTTTCATCTGACAAGTGTTTATTGAGTATGTCAGGAACTACACTAGATGCTGTTGTTAAGTACCGTAAAACTGGTTCCAAATCATAGCAACCCTGTATGGGGTTTCCAAGGAGCAGCTGGCTGGTGGGTTAGCAGTCCTAGTCCTTATCCTAAAGAGCCACACCAGCACTCCACTAAATGCTAGAAAGCAGTTTTCATGAACTCCAGATTCAATAAGGCAACGAGCCTGGCTGGGCACGATCCTTATTTGGGTGTTTCTAGCTTAAAATAAGCCCACTGTCATCAAGTCATTTGCAACTCAAGTGACCGTATACAAGGTTTCCGAGCCTTTTAGCCTTTATATGTTGGAGACCGCGATCATGGAGATGTTGAGGCCCTGTGTCATGGATGAAAATCCTACACGATGGCCCCACTCAGGATGGCTAGGCAGGGACCCTGAGGGCCCAAGGAAGTAACCTCCGGATGTCCCGGGTTCATTGGCTTTTACGAACTCACTGTTGGGCTAGCTCTGTATAATTTTCTTTGGTCCTATTATTCATTCTATGCTTCGAACTCCAGTAATTGTGGCTTCTGAGAAAATGGTTTCTTATGTGCCTCTCTTAATGTCTCCACTGTGTTGGCAGTGTGTAAGGTTCTGGGAAGAAATCTCTCCGAGGAACAAACTCTGGCCTCCTGGCAAGCATGGCAAAACTGTTCTTTATCAAGTTATTCAGTTATGTTTGATATTAA
>NW_006408530.1:6908126-6917159 GCF_000296735.1 Chrysochloris asiatica | reverse complement strand
TGTCTCTTTGTCTCTCTCGTTGCGTCTTTGTGTGTACTCTTTTTCTGTCTCTGTCGCCGCCAGATCTCCTTACTTCGTGAACCGAACTCCCCTGTCGAGGCAGGACTCCAACATTTATAGAAGCAGATCTTTTTCCTGTGGAGTAGCTGGTAGATTTGAACTGCCAACTTTGTAATTAGCAACCCAAATATCCACCCTGTGATGCCACCAAGTACAGACTGACAAAGCAACAGCAACAATGGGTTCAAACATTCCAACACTTGTAAAACTGGCACAAGACCGACCCGGAAGTGTATCATTCTATTGTAGACAGGGTTGCTATGAGTTGGAACAAACTATGGCATCTAACAGTTTAAAATGTCTCTGATGGTCCGAGCCACAAGATGGCATACTTAGACCACAGTGCATACTTGCTGACCTTCTACAGTTTATTTGGGGAAGGGGAAGAAATAGTAGGCTCCCAAGTACAGTGACTGAAGGTCTTCTTCCCTGAGCTTTTGTGATGTTACCTTCTCAATATTTTTATCTGCCAAACTCAGTTTGGGCAGAAACAGTAACAATCTCTTTCCTTCCCCTTTTCAAAGAGTATCCCAAGGTGAATGTTACTTGTGCAACCATTTGCATTCCACTAAATTTACAAACTGAGCTACTCCAGGAAAAATAAACACTGCTTGGGCCCAAACCTCCCTCTCTACTAAAGAAATGCCTGCCGACATCATAACGAAATTGTTCTATTCTCGAATCTAAAAGCCCTAGTTCAGTAAATGCTTACATATCTGACTTGTTTTCGGGTGTTTCAAAGCAAAAAAGACAGGTAAGCAATACATGTTAAGGCAAAAAAAAAGCTAACACATTTTGAAATATTCCTTGAACAATTCAATCCGATGACTTCTGACAGCTGGTGGATCTGCGGGTTTCTTGTTCTTGCTTTAGCCAAAATCACCTAGCCCCTCCCAGGTAAGGGAATAGCATTTAGGGTGACACTCTTCCTAAGGAGTGAAAGAAAGAAATGCTGCAGGGAGACCTAGCTTTCCATTTAGAGTTGAAGGGGCAAGGTGCTTTGCCAGAGAATTTTTGCTTTTCCCAATTGGCTGAAAGTCAGCCAGTGTGGCCACCCTGCAGCCAAGGGATTAGCAGGCCTGCAGTGCTGCTGCTTGCCCCTCATCAGTGGGGCAGCTTGCCAAATGCTACAGCAAGTAGCTGGCAGAGCCCCAACCTGCAGGGAAGACAGCCAGGCTTCAACAGCTGGATGCAAAAGCCAGAGACCCCCAAAGAGGCCATGACACAATACAGGGCCCAGGGAATCTGTTTAATGTTCACTCTAGCAGAGAAAATTGGGGAGGATCAGAAGGTTCCCAAACAAATGTGTGTCAGGAACCTACTGTGATCCACCATGATGTCTTTGGTGGCAGGAGGTGGGAGTGCTGGTTGCTTTCATAAATTCTGCTGATGGCAAAGTTCCTAAATTCTTCACAGCAACAAGGATGGGAACACCGAACAAATAACCTTGTAAGCTAAGGGGTTGGTGAGCTTGTAACTCTCATGCACAAGTTGCTGGGAACCGGGAAACAGCCCTCCCCAGCACTTTTCCAAGTTCTGCTGCCTGCCTTTGACCTAATGGGCCACATTCAGGTTGCATATCCATGATGCAGCTCTACTAAAGACAACAGAAGTTTGGCTGACAGCAGACAGGCCAGACGCTGGAGCAGGGCCTGACTGCGGGTAATGAGTGTGCTCAGCAGAGGTGAGCACTTAGGATGCCAGTTTCTAGCTCAGGCTGGAATCTGGCTGCAATATAGGTGTGAGTGAGCAGGTAGAGGAATGTAAAAGGCAGAGTGCCATTCCATTTACCATATCCCAGAGCCTCCTTCAGCTCATTAACAGCACAGATTGAAGTTTCCATTTCTTCTAAAGCTCTCCACACAAGTCACAGGCAATAAAATTCAGGGCTGGCTGCAGACTCAGTCCTTTTAAAAGATGCATACGAAAGGAGTTAGAGGTTGTTAGTGTACCCTCTCTCTTACAGATGGGCACAGAGATCCTTAGAGGTGTTGGGACTTGGCCAAAAGGGACATGAGCCTTGGCTGCTTGACTCCTAACTTGGGTCTCTCTCTGGGCAGAAAAGAAACTTACACTCCCTCCCCAACCCCATGCCTCCCCACACCAAAAGGACACGATAATTTTCTGCCAGAAAAGGAAAGAATAAAAAATTAATACAGAAATGAGCTTCCTTGTTTCATTTATATGGTTGTAATTGTGGCATTGTGGGATAAAGCACTGGACCGCAAGGTCAGTTTAAACCATAAGGTCTGCATTTCAAAGTCACCAGTCTCTCCTTGGAAACCCTATACAGGGTGGCTATGAGTCGGAACCTACTTGACGTCACTTAACAACAACAAAAACACAATTAAAAAGCATATTTTAAAAAATTTTGAACAAACATACTATACCAATCTATTTAAAAATCACATTCCCCAATGCCACACCCAGATCTTTTCTTGACCAGCCTTTTGCAGAAAGCCTACACTTTTCCTCCGCTATTGACTTGCCAGACAGCATATGGAGCACTAAAATATCCTTAATTATTTTCACATAAGTTCTACCTCACCTCCCCAGTGAGATGGTTTGCTCTTTGAGGAGAAAAGCCTTCTTTTATACTTCTTCCTCTCTCAATGAAAACATCTGATCAATGATTCTGCCTATCTCAGGCATGAAAGGAAGGGACTGGGGTGGGACCGGAATTTCTCCTGGGAGTTTGTTATTAGGCGCCGTCGAGATGGAACCAGAACCGATCTGACAACACTTAACAACAATAATTCAGAAAGGAATAAGGTTAGGATTCACTGTAGTCCAGCATGACTTCATTAATTTAACAGACCACACCCACAAAGAAAAACTCTTATTTCCCCAATACAAAAAAAATCTCATTCCTCAATACAATGATTAGGATTTCAACATACCTTTTTTTTCCCCTCGACCTTTTTGGGGAACACAACTCAATCCTTAACATCTGCTGTATCAGAAATTTCATGATTCTCCTATTTCATGATATTTAACATCTATATTCTATAAATAAATCATAACATCTAGAACCTTGACATTTATGAATCATTCTATCATCTGACTCGGGTAAGAACCCAAGCATATAATGCCTGGCATGGTGCTGTATTTCAAATGGACCACAAAGTCCGTTTGAAATGCAAGGATGGAGGCTCAAACTCACCAGCTGCTCCTGGGAAACCCTATACAGGGTCTCTATGAGTCGGAACCAACTCGATGGCAGTTAACAACAAACAACATATAATGAATGCCTTGCCTATCTGAGGCCTCATATTTCTTTGGTGTTTCCTTCAGCTAATTAAATTCAAAAGATTTTTCTGAGATTAGAGAAATGTTTAGACTTTACCCAAAAATCTGACCCTTTTGTTTGTAACCCAAAAGTGTCTACTGTCAGTGCTAAGTGATGGTAACTGACCGCTAGTTGATATTTTCTGTGAAACAAATGGGCATTTCCAGGACAATTTCCTAGTGAGAAAACATCCATATAAACAAAATCTTATTATGATCAAATACCCATATGGGTCATCTCAGAAAAACCCCAAATGCCCCTCACAATACATCAGTGAGTACAGCCACTGATTTCACTTTTCAGGGCACACAGCCTGTGATGAGCTTGAGCAGGATGTGTATACCCATAACAAGGAGTTAACCCCAGACCAAGGCTTTCAGCTTCTCTCAGCAAACAGTATAATTCCAAGACACTTAAAAAGACAGATTATTTTTCCCTTTCCTGTTAGCTAGTCTCAAAGTATTATCCCCCTCCACCCTTTGGAATGTTTCACTGTAGAATCCTTTGTGTATAGTTAAGTCTGTGCTCTTAGATTTAAGAATCTGTTTACTAAGCCATGACTTTTTAAAATAATCACTTTTTTAGCTATATAAGCTGAATACTCTAGGGAAACATTTCTAGAAGAAGGTAAAGGTCAACCAGTAAGAAGGTTATAAATTTCTGCTTCTATTTGCCATGAGTGATTAACTCCAGTTAAACAAAATTGACATGACAGTGGGAAGAAACATAGAAGGTAGGCAATCAGCCGGAGCAGGCGGTAGAAAGGAGTTGCCGGTTGTGAGACAGTTTGCTAAACTTGTTACCATGGCTGAAGCATGGAGACTGCAGGAAGAAACAAAGGTCTGGGCATCCTAATGGCCAAAAGACCTGGAAATCACATCACTGGAAACACTTCCGTTCAGTAATTCTCTGAAAAAGACTAAATTGAGAAACTGCTTTGAGTATGACTACTCTTTGTTCCTTCAAAACCATTGAAAAAAGGAAGATACTTTTGCAAGTGATTATTCAGCATTATTGACAGGAATATTTACCTAACAGAAGAAGAACAAGTGTTTACACCAATTCTCCTATTAATTACATTAGAATATAAATTCAGGGAGGGCAGGACCTTTGTCTTCTCAGCATCCCTAGCATTTAGAATAATGCCTAGAACATTGTTGTTGTTGTTAAGTACCATCGAGTCGGTTCCGACCCATAGCGACCCTGTACAGGGTTTCCGAGGGTGTAAATCTTTACGGAAGTAGAAAGCCTCATCTTTCTCCCACGGAGCGGCTGGTAGTTTCGAACTGCTGACCTTAAGGTTCACAGCCCGATTTGTAACCGCTACGCTACCAGAGCCTAGAACATAGTAGGTACTTAATAAGCATAACCGAATGAGTGAAGGAATGAGTTAAACTTCATAGACTGCCACTCTTCTTCTAGCCAGATCACATCCTAAACGCAGGGCTGGAATGGGCCAACTCCTCTTTCAGAGCAATGTTTCATCTTCCCAACGACCAGGACCAGGATCAATAACTCCGTAAGGGACAAGCTTCCAGAAGCCACCAAAATAATGCTACCAGAGTAGTGAGAAGGCTAGAATGCCATTTTGGGTACCCCCACTAACTAATCTAGGGTCATCAGCTAGCTCTCAAGCAACCCTTACTACTCCTTTTCCTTTCTAATCCTAGGAACGTTTTCCAATTCTACTTCCTTTCACCCATCTGCTCCCTTCCCAGGCCTTGTTCTCATATGTTCCTGCTTTTCTGGGGGTTGGACTGTATTTCTTTGAGCTCTAGTTCTCTAATTCTTCGGGCTCCTGCTAAAGATAGGCATGGGCATCTCAGAACTCTCTGGGGTTTCTTGGGTCAATCCTACAGACCAAGAACCTTTAGCTTTGAAGACCAGGTAAGGGCCAAGGAGCTAGACTGGTAGTCCCATTGCCCCAAATCACCAGCTAAATTTACTACAATATTTACTAGTCATATTGTGTGACCATCTGCCAACAGCAGATAATCATTAGAAGATGATCAAAAGAAAGAAAAATATTTTGAATTTTCAGTTGCCCCTTCTGGCTAAAAATTTTTTGTTGTTTGCTTGTTTCACTTTCACACTTAAAATTTTAAAAGTGTGTGTATGTTTGTGTATATATATATATATTTGTGTGTGTGTGTGTGTATATATATATATATTTGTGTGTGTGTGTATATATATATATACAGTTGTATGATATTGCATATTTGTGGGGAAATGTCTATACTTTTTCTTGTATCTAATAAGTCAATAAAAACGTCTCCACTGAAGAGCAACAGCCAGTCTTCAAATATTAAACCGCTAAATTTGAATGCGCTTCCTTTTCCAGGTTTCAAAAACATTTGATTCAATCCTTTATTTAATAAAGGCACTAATAGAATTAAATGGAAAATTAAAAATAAATTACTGAAGTAAAATGTATTTAAAGAGAAGCAAAAAAGGAAAGAAAAAAAAAAACTCTACAAAACTCATTCTGCTCTTTGAACTATGGAGAAATGTTATTAGGATTATGTTAAACTAAAAGGCACTTACTTTAAAACAAAATTGTCAAAGGGAAACATACTACATAAAATGTGCACTATAGAGTTAGAATAGAAATCACTATTGTCCCCGGGTAGAAAATTTATCAAGCACCTTGTGGTGGTGGTGGTGGTGGTGGTGTGTCATGCAGTTGGTTCCGACCCATAGCGACCCTGTACAGGGTTTCCAAGGCTTTAAATCTTTACGGGAGCAGAACACCTCATTTTTCTCCCACGGAACCGCTGGTAGTTTTGAATTGCTGACCTTGCGGTTTGCAGCCCAATTCGTAACCACTACTCTACCAGAGTCCCTATATGTTGTTGTTGTTAAGTACCGTGGAGTCGGTTCCTACTCATAGTGACCCTGCACAGGATTTCCAAGGCTGTAAATCTTTACAGGAGCAGAATGCCTCATCTTTCTCCCGTGAAACCGCTGGTAGTTTCGAACTGCCGACCTTGAGGTTAGCAGCCCAATTCATAACCACTACACTACCAGAGCTCCTTAGAGTTCCTATATAGTAATAGAACATATTTAAAGGCCACACACAATATTTCACTGGTCCCCACCCTTTATTGGGGTAGTCTTCTCTGGCTGAAATGTCTTTGCCCTCAGTTCTGTCATACCAATCCAATACATTATCCCACAGCTTAGATGTGGCCACACTCACCTCATTGTCAGAACAGAGACCATATGAACTCAAGGACATTTTTTTGTTTGTTGTTTCAAAATTCCCAGAGCACCTTGCACCTAAAAGCACACTTACATAAAAAATTTTCTAAACTGCACTGAATTAAGTGAGGAAAAAAAAAAAAGAGAGAGATGAGAAAGAGCTAGTGGTAGAAAGAAAAAAAGAAATTGCATAGAGATAATGGAAGACATGAAGCAAGTGTACAGAATGATATGGCTCTAGCTCAAGATCTCAAGTCAGCAGAGTCCTGGTGTGGCGCTGTGTGCTAATGCATCAGACTGCAAAGTTGTCTGAACTACAAGGTTGCGGTTCAAACTCACCAGCTGCTCCTTGGAAACCCTATACAGGGTTGCTGTGGGTTGGAATCAACTCGAAGGCACTTAACAACAACAACAAGATCTCAAATTAGAAACCATAGCTTCTACCATGTAGCTATTTTCAGTGCATATAACTAAATACATATGACCATGTAAGACAATACCACCACCACCACTGCCTATAGAGAGAGAGTTTTCAAGGCTAAATCTTTATAGGGTAAACAAGTTAACCTGCCTCATGCAGAGCAGCTGGTGGGTTTGAAATGGCACCACCAGGGTTCTTTCATGTATGGATACATGCCATACTGTGTGCCAACTAGTTTTGACTCATAGGGACCCTGTACTTATCCTACAGCAACACATCAGGGCTCTCTATGAATACACTGTTGTTGTCAAGTGCTGTCAAGTTGGTTCTGACTTAGCAACCTAGTACAGGGTTTCCAAGGAGCAACTGGTAGGTTTGAACGACCAACCTTGTGATTAGCAGTCCAATTCTTACCCTACAGCGTCACATCCTGTTGGATATGTTGCTGTTGTTAAGTGCCATCAAGTCAGTTCCGACTTAGAGCGGCCCTGTATAGGGTTTCCAAGGAGCAGTCGGTGAGCTTGAACCGTTGACCCTGTAGATCAAATCTACCTTGTGGTCCAGTGCATTAGACCACAGCACCCCACAGAGTGGTCTAATTTGCCAACTTCTGTTCAGTGCTTTCACAAAACCGGTGAGGTTTTTACTGTGTTTTAAAAGATAAGAATTGGGAAAGGATCCAGGTTAAGCAGAGTCTGAAGTAACTTTCCCTCCCTCTACCCAGCCCCATCTTTGGGTAGTGTAGTGGTTACGAATCAGGCTGCTAACCAGTTTGAAACTACCAGCTGTTCTGCAGGAGAAAGATGAGGTTTCTGCTCCCGTAAAGATTTATAGCCTTGGAAACCCTGTAGAGTTGGAACCAACTCACTGGCACATAACAATAACAACATCCAATCCCTAAAGAACCAACAGATCTGTGTTGGAAGAAGTGCAGCCAGAGTGCTCCCTGGAGGCCAGGATGGCCAAACTTCGTCTCTTATACTTCGGACATATTGTCAGGAGGAACCAGTCACTGGAGAAGAAAATCACGTTTGGTAAGGTGGAGGGTCAGGGAAAAAGAGGAGGACCCCCAACGAGATGGATTGGCCAAGTGGCAGTATCGATGGACTCAAGCGTGGCAACACAAGTGAGGTTGGCCCAGGATCGGACAGTGTTTCATTCTGCTGTGCATAAGGTTGCTATGTCGGTACCAACTCGATGGCACCTAACAACAACAATCCAATGCTGGTCTGCAAACACAGAACTAGGAATTCACAGGCCTGTGGTCCCAGCAGTGTCAGATTACCCAAAAAGCAAAGTCAGCACAGCCTTACTTGGTTTTACTAATCTGAAGTGAATGATTTCATGCTCTTTCAGCACATCAGACTCTAGGTATGTCTGGCATCTGTCTCTCTCCCAATGCCACAGAACCTTCCTATAGAACAGGAACGGGAACGTCCAGCCCACAGGCCATATAAGGCCTTTGAAATCATTTGCTCTGACCCTGCCAAACAACAGCAGTTCCAGCTATCACACTGGTGGTAGTGGTGGTGTGCCATGGAGTCGGTTTCAACTCAGCAACCCTGCATAAGGTTTCCTGTAAATCTTTACAGGAGCAGAAAGCCTCATCTTCCCCCCGAGTCATCCCATTAGAGGTGAATTAATTAAATGTTGGACCAAATATAGCAGGATAATTTTGTATGGCTGCAAATGATGCTATAAATTTTGTCAGGAAAAAGGCTCCCCATCCCTGAATCACAGCCTCTTTTCAATTTACAATTCCTGATAGATTGCAGTGGGCAAGGTAATCCCAAAATCTCTCCCTGGTTCCAAGAGAGTTAAAATAGCACCTCATGCATGACTATAAATCCCATCATTCTAAATACAGTGACTTTCCCCTAGCAGGGATTCATTAGAATTTTCAGTTTCATCAAGAAGGAAAAAAAGAAAGCCACATGTAATGAAGAGTTTGAAGGATTATCATCATCATCATTATTTAAATTAGAGATTTGTTGGTGTTTTTGCCAACTGTGTTGAGTCATTTCTGACTCGTGGAGACCCTGTGTAGAATTTCTCAGGTGTA
>NW_006408530.1:6905689-6907031 GCF_000296735.1 Chrysochloris asiatica | reverse complement strand
ATAAAATGTCAAAGCAAACATATTCGGTCTAGAGCAATTATAAGAACCAACAACCAGTTAAGATGATTATCTTCTCTCCATAATTTCTTGCCTACAGCAGTGACTGGTTTCAACTCGACTGCCACAAACAGGACAATCCATTTCACCCTTTAAAAAATCTATTTCACCCCCTCACTTCCTTTGCCACTGAATCCTCCATAGCTGGCAGTTATATCTACTCAGCACAACACTTTGACCACTGGAAGTCTACATCTAAGACACTCCTTCAGGATACCATTTTAAGATGCCACTCTAGGAAGAGTGCCTGCTGGGTGGTAGATAGAGGAAAGAAGATGAGAATTCTGCCTGCTTTTCACCACACTTCTGCTTATTTAATCATGTTAATTAAACAGAAATTCGAGTCCCCATGTCATCTCAGGCAGCTTGCTGGAGCTCTGGGTGTCTGGATGAAACTGTCCCCAGGTGCTATCATACAGTAAGGTAAAAGGGCCCCTATCCTCAACAATGGGTATTCAAATTCTGTTAAGAAGAGATTGGGACACAGTTCAGAAGGGTTAGAAAAGAAGGAGAAATAAAAGCAAGAAATACACATGGAGGTGGTGGGATAAGTGATGTTCCATTGAGGGCACTACAATCAATGAGAGGAACACAGTGTGTATGAATTGCTGAGTGGAAAACCGATGATCTGCTTCATAAACTTTTACCTAATTCACAATAAAAAGTTAACAGCATAAAAAAGAAGAGATTGGGATAAAGTCATTTTGAATCACCTGACATTTTGGGTCAGATATTTGTTGTAATGAGGTACCCTATACATTACAAGATGTTTAGCAGCATCTCTGGCCTCTACCCACTACATACATGCAGCACCCTCTAGATGTGACAACCAAAAATGTTTCCAGACACAGCTAAATGTCCCCTGGAAAGCAAAATTGCCTCCAGTTCAGAATCACTGAGATAAAGTAAGATGCAGTCCTGCTCTCCACCATCAACCAAATAGGAACCAGATTAGAAAAACTGAGAATTTGTCAAAGTAGAAATCAATGGGCATCCACTTCAATCCCCAAGCCAAGAGAAGGAAAGGAAAGAACAAGATCCCATATCCAAAAACCAAACCCACTGCCATCAAGTTGATTTTGACTCATAGTGACCACATGTTGTTGTTGTTAAGTGCTGTCAAGTCAATCCCGACCCATAGTGACCCTGTATAGGGTTTCCAAGGAGCAGCTGGTGAGCTTGAACCACCGACCTTGCAGTTCAAACGGCTTTGCAGTCTGGCGCATCAACCCACAGCACCACACATATAGCTGGATTATTTGAAGAAACACGTGGCATCAGGATT
>NW_006408530.1:6900903-6904285 GCF_000296735.1 Chrysochloris asiatica | reverse complement strand
CTTCATTTTGCTTGGATCAGCCATCAACACTCATGGAAGCAGCAATCAGAAAATTAAATGACATATTGCATTGGGCAAATCTGCTATATATACCAAGCCCTCTTTAAAGTTTTGAAGAGCAAAGATGTCAGTTTGAGGACTAAGGTGCGCCTGACCCAAGCCATGGTATTTTCAATACCCTCATATGCATGCTAAAGTTGGAAAGTGAATAAGGAAGACCGTAGAAGAACTGATGCATTTGAGTTATGGTGTTGGAGGAGAGTATAGAAAGTACCATGGACTTCCAAAAGAACAAACAGATAAGTGTTGGAAGAAATATAACCAGAATGCTCCTTGGAAGACTTCGTCTTTCATATTTCAGACATATTTTCAGGAGAAGGATATCATGTTTGGTGAAGTGGAGGGTCAGAGAAGAAGAGGAAGACCCCCAAAGAGATGGACTGGCACAGTCATCAATGGGTTCAAACATAGCACTGATTGTGAGGTTGATTCAGGATTGGGCAGTGTTTCATTCTGTTGTTCATAGGGTCGTTATGGGTTGGTATCAACTCGATGGCACCTAATAACAACAAGTCGGCAAATGTTTAAGAGAGCAGAAAATCTCATCTTTCTCTTGTGGAGCAGCTGGTGTTTGAACTGTTGATCTTTCAGTTAGCAGTCCAGTGCTTATCCTACAGAGCCACCCTGGCTCTACGTTTTGGGAGAAGCCAAATTTTCTCTCCCCTGCCCCCATGTTTCGTGTTAGTGAGGAGGTTTATCCCAGACGTGAGAGAATGAAGCTCTCTGTGGAGAAGCGTGCACCTGGATGCTGATGGCATGGACTCAAGCCTTCTGTCCAGCTTTTCTATAACCTCTAAGGCAAATCACTTACTTTTGCTGGATTTCATCTTCCTAGGCTGTAAACTGAAAGAGCCAACCCTTTTAGATCTTCTCTGTGGTTGCTTCTATATCAGAAGCACTGCTATTTTATGGGCCAGATACATGGGGGAGAAAAAGAAAAGGAAGGAAGGAATGGCGGCAGAGGAACCAAGAGGACTGAATGGTGTGCACAGGAGGGAGCAGGGAGGCTGAGAATAAAAACACAAGCTAGGTTCTTAAGAAAAAGGAGGCTAAAGGTCAGCAACAATCAAATGTAATTTCTAAAAACTTGGTGGTGGTGGAGGTGGTGGTGTGTCATCCAGTCAGTTCCAATTCACAGTGACCCTGTATAGGATTTTCAAGGCTGTAAATCTTTACAGGATCAGAAAGCCTCATCTTCTCATCTTTCTCCTGAAGAGCAGCTAGTAGATTCGAACTATTGACCTTGAAGCTAACAACCCAACCTATAACCTACTATGCTACCTGGGCTCCTAAGACATTGGTTGTTGTTGTTAAGTGTTGTGGAATCCATTTTGACTCATAGCAACCCTGTATTGGGTTTTCCAAAGAGCAGCTGGTGAGTTTGAACTGTCAACCTTGCAGTTCAAACAGACTTGCAATCTTAGTGTTTATCCTACAGCGCCACACCAGGACTCCTAAGACATGACAAAGAAATAATAAGAGGTGCCAAGTGGTTGATAGTTATGTGCCGTGGAGTCAGTATCTCAGTATCAACTCATAACAACTCTGCATAGGGGTTCTGAGGCTGTAAATCTTTACATGAGCAGGCAGCCTCATCTTTCTCCCACAGAACAGCTGACAGTTTCAAACTGCTGACTCATAACCATTATGCTTTTAGAACTCCTTTAATAAGAGGTAGTTCTTAATATTTTTCCGAGTTCATCTTTATCCATCCTAATTTATTTTTCTGTTCGTACTTCTTCTGTATCATTCTCCCCTTCGTTTGCATTCTCTTTCCTTATTTACAGCCCTTATTTCTCTTTCTTTGTCCTATTCTATTCCCAGGCCCCTTAATTTATTTTCATTGGTTAAGCTGATTCTTTTTCTGTGACTCTCTCATTCCCGTTTTCTTGTTTTCCCTTGTTCTTCCATTTCTTTTCTTTTATCCCTCTCTTTCTCTCCCTGACCTTCTTCATCATAAGGAGGAAGTAGGTTACCAGTCACAGCCCTAGATTCTATCTCCTCATAATATTAAAATCTACAGAAAGAAAGTAAAGCCATGTCCTGAGGGATGGAGCTGTCACAGGGAACAACAATGGATTACTCAGGTACCCAAGCACACAATAAGTTCCTGCTTTATAATATAAATGGTAAAGAAGGAAACATTTTATTCCTTTCATAGGATTTGAGTTATGGCCACATTGTTCTTGCAAATTACCATTATCAACATTAACCTAAGGTAAGCAAGGAGTCCTGGTGTGGCTCTGTAGGATAAAGCACTGGACTGCAAAGAGGTCGGCAGTTCACCAGCTGCTCTTTGGAAACCCTATACAGGGTCACTATGGATCAGAACCAACTAGAAGACACTTAACAACAACAAGCTAAACTCTTAATGAGGGCCAAAGGTATCAACTTTTTTGCTGTTGGGGGCCAAAAGTATTAACATTTTTCCAAATGTCATAATGTTGCCTTGAAAAGTTCGTTATATACCTGCCTGTGCTGTGTGGACATTCTGTCCGATCTAGCATCACCCTGTTGTTGTTTAGTTAAGTGCCATTGTGTTGGTTCCAACTCATAGCGACCCTGTGTAGGGCTTCCGACAAGCAGCTGGTGGGTTTGAACTGCTGACCTTGTGGTAAGCAGTCCGGTAGTTATCCCATAGCACCATACCAGGAATCTAGCACCATTCTAGGACATAGCATGCTGGTTGAAAAACACAGGTCCCTTGTGGAAATACCCCTGAGCCAGAAAAATGGCTATCCAAAGTCACTCACTGTGCTGAGCCAGTTGTCTGTCATTTAGAGACCAGCCAAGGTGGTTTCAGGGCTCTCTGATACCCAGTTCCAACTATCACTTTCCCTTCAATCTTTATCCCACATCAGGGCGAGACAAGCATTCATGAAGAGAATGAAGGAACAGCCTTGAAGGAGAGCTTTTTGGAATGCTAGACAATGGGAGAACAAATCACAAACCAGATGCACCTTAGATGAGCCAAATCAGCACAAATGGTACATGAACAAAACCTCTAATCAGTCACAATCAAGTCAAAAGAGACTTCCAAGAGAGTAACAGCCAGATGGGAAGTTAATATAGTTTAGACCATTAACATTCCACTAACGCTCACTGTGCTTTTAACAAGCAGATGAGGTAGAGCAAGAAAAGGAAAATGCAGGCACATCCACTTTTTAAAAAATTTTTCTTTAAGAAAAAAGCATGTAGAATGAATAACATGATGCAAAAACAGGTGACTACTGAAGAAGGTTACCTAATAAAGACTATTTCCTTAACAGGAACCCCACCCCCACCCTATCTCTAGCCAGCAGGCTCAGCATTAGCTTTCCTG
>NW_006408530.1:6892410-6900581 GCF_000296735.1 Chrysochloris asiatica | reverse complement strand
TTTTACACTCATCATTTCATTGCAATGATTACAATCCCCTCCATGCATCATAATTCAACAGTATTTGCTTCTATTCCCTCTGGGGTTTTTTATTTTGGGGGGAATAAGGGGTATGTACACAAAAACACTCAGTAATATACAATCATTTAAACAACGAAATGGCACATTCTGCAAGCCTGGCTCCTGTACACCAGCATACAGCCTTTCTCTTTCCATGAGTCTAGAGTCCTCAGCTGCTCTATCTCTTCCTGTTCTCATCTCTGCCTCCATCTCTGGTATTGCTGCTTCTCTGGTTAGGGTCCCACATTCCACTCGTGCTCTTCCTCCTTGATGGTCCTACAGTCCTCTGTTCCTGGAATGTAAGATTAACTACTCCCCTGTTTTTGTTACAAAACTTCTACCTTTACAGTTATGACAGGTGCAATTAGTTCCGATAACAATTACTATTGAATTATAAGAATCTTATCCCCATCTCCTTTCACAAGACCCATCTGGACAAGATGAAAACTATTTAGTGGGGGATTCTACCTTCTCCCCTCACACACTCTTAAACTAAACATCCTCTTGAAAACTTGTATGCCAGTCACTTCATGCCTTTATAGCTGGCCTCCTCCTTTTTAGGTAGCCAATGTCTAAGTTGCCAAGGCTGTAATCTTGATGGATGCATACTGCCACATCTTTCTCCTGAGGAGCACCTGGTGAATTCAAATCTCCAACTTTTTAGTTAACTGTCAAGCACTTTAACTGCTGTATCACCAGAAGTCCTATAAACAACAACAACAAAAAAAACCTCACTGTCATCAAGTCGATCTGACTCACCACGACCCTATGGGGCAGAGTAGCAGTGCTTCTTACGATTTCCTAGACTGTAAATCTTTATGGGAGCAGACATCATCTTTCTCCATAGATTTTAGGCAACAATCTTGCATTAGCTTAACCCCATGTGCTAGCAGGGCTGCTTATACCCATTCTAGTGGGTATAAAGTGGTATTTCATCATGGTTTTGATTTGCATTTCCCTATGATGGTGACATCTTTAATATATGCCTTGCATGTGCTTTTTACCATGGTATATCTTCCCTTTCTAAATCAAAAGATGATCAAATGTTTGACATTTTTCAACCTATAAGAACTGAAGAAAAAATCCAAGCCTCAAGCTACAATATTGAAAGATTCTGTGAACAACACATCTAAAGATGCAGAAAGTATCAAAAAAAAGATGGGAGGAATACACAGTCACAGTACAAAGAAGAACTGGTCAACATTCAATCATTCTGAGAGCTATCATATGGTCAAGCATCAATGGTACTGAAGAAAGAAGTGCACACTGCACTGAAAGCATTGGAGAAAAACAAGGCTCCAGAAACTGACAGACTATCAATTGAGATGTTTTTAAAAATGGGTGTTAAAAAAAAAAACACCAATTCAATTAAACACTGAAAGCACTCACTTCTCTGTGCCAAGTAACTTGGAAGGCAGCTACCTGGCCAACCAACTGGAAGATGTATTTGTGCCCATTTCAAAGGAAGGTAATTCAACAGAATGCTGTTATTATCAAATAATAACATTAATATCACACATAAGTAAAATTTTGCTTATGATAATTTAAAATCTATTATAGCAGTACATCAACAGTAAGCTGCCAGAAATTCAAACTGGACTCACAAAAGGACAAAGAACAAGGGATATACCATTGCTGGTGTCAAACGGATCTTGGCTGAATTCAGAAAATTTAAGGAAACACGTACCTGAAACCAGAAAGACATTGACCAGTGTTTTATTTACTATACAAAGGCATTTCATTGTGTGGAACATAACAAATTATGGAGAACATTGCAAAGAGTAGGAATTCCAGAACACTTCATTGTGCTCATAAGGAACCTGTACATAGATCAAGAGGCAGCTGTTAAAATAGAACAAAAGAATACTGTGTGGTCTAAAATCAAGAAAAATGTGCATCATTTCACCATATTTATTTAATCTTTATGCTGGATAAATAATCCAAGGAACTGGACTATATGAAAAGGAATGGAACATCAGGATTAAAGAAAGATTCATTAACAACCTGCAATATACAGATGAAGCAACCTTGCTTTCTGAAACTGAAGAGGGCTTGAAGTAAAGACTACACCTTAATATAAAGAAAACAAAAATCCTCACAACCGGACCAATCAGCAATATCATGATAAACAGAGAAAAGACTGAAATTAACAAGGATTTAATTTTACTGGGATTCACAATCAACATCCATGGAAGCAGTGAGCAAGAAATCAAACAATGTATTGCCCTGGGTAAATCTGCTACAAAAAAACTCTTTAGAGTGTTAAAAAGCAAAGATGTCATTTTGATGACTAAGGTGTGCCAGACCCAAGCCACTTACTTCACATGCATGCAAAAGCTGAACAATGAATAAGAAAGACCAAAAGGAAATTGATGCCTTTGAATTATTGGCAAATAATATTGAATATACCATGAACTGCCAGAAAAATTAAAACAAATCTGTGTTGGAAGAAGTACAGCCAGAATGCTCCTTAGAACAAGGATGTTGATACTTCATTTCATGAACTTTGGCTATGTTATTAGGAGGGGCCAGTCCCTGGAGAAGGACATTATGCTTGGTAAAGTATAGGGAAATGATGCAGACTCTTAATGAGATGGATAGACGTATTAGCTGCAGCAATGGACTCAAAACCAGCAATGATTGTGAAAACGATATAGGACTAGGCAGTATTTCATTCTGTTGTGTCTAGGGTTGCTCTGCACTTAAACTGACTTGAAGGCACCAGACAACAGCATATCACCTTTAGGGGACAGTGGTGGTTTTAGAATTGTCACCTGGATGACCCTCATATGCAGCCATCATCCATCTATCAGTGGAGACTGTGTGTCACTAAGATGCTGAATAGGTTTCAGTTGAGCTTCTAGACTAAGGTGAAAACCAGCCAGTAGATCACAGTGGTCTGATGTACAACCTATCATGGAAATGGCACAGAACTGGGCAGGATCTTGTTCTATTGTGCTTGGCATCACCATGAGTTGGGCTCTGACACAAAGGCAGCTAGCAACAAACACCTTCTTTGGAGAAATGTCTATTCAGATCCTTTGGCCCGTTTTCTCCCTTGTTTTTTCTTGTTTTTTACTGTGTTGAGAATATGCACAGTAAAACACACACAATTCAACAGTTTCTACACATATAATTCAGTGACACTGATTACATTCTTGGAGTTGTACACCCAATTCCCCCTGTACTTTTCCAAAACATTCCACCACCATTAACATAAACTCACTGACTTCTAAGCAAAATCTCCTCCTTCCCCCTCCCTCCCACTCCTCGTAACCACTAATAAGCTTTGGTTGCTAAACCATTGGTTAAGCTCAACAGTTAAACTCTCCGTTGCTAACTGAAAGGGCTGTCTTTTTATTGTTGAATTTTAAAAGTTCTTATGTATTCTAGATACAAATCCCTTAGCAGATGTATTTTCTTCCATTCACTGGGTTGTCTTTTAATTTTTTGATGATATCCTTTGAAATAAAAGGTTTTAATTATGATAAAGTCCAATTTAACTGTTTTCTTTGAAGCTTTCTGTCAGCTTCTATTTCTCGGTCTCAGATATTGATTCTTTTCCGTTTTAGCAGGAGAATGTCTCCTCAGCCTGACTGACTGATATATGACACAACAGACCACAGACAACACAAAACATGAATGGATTGCATATCCCACTAAGTCCTGCTTCTTTCTAATTATGACTATGATTATTAGTGAACACTTTCAAGTCTTCTGGAGACTTTCAGAATTATTAATCCATTCTTAAAATAACTTTGAGATAGGAACACAATAAGCTGTTACAAAAATAGCCAAAAAACAATTAGATAGCATTTTTCAGAGGAACTACAACCTCTGAATTTTTCTAACTATGACCATGAAAGAGGATAGACATGGGGCAATGTATGATAAAGAAAGGTCAAAACACAGAGCTGAAGTTTACTATGCTTACATCACCACTCAGCTGAATTACTGTAATCACTTTAAAACATGGTTTCTCCTTACCATCACATCACCTCATTTAATTTCCCATCACACTGCATCCACTGGGATCTTATTGCAAAATCTGGTTATATCATTTGGATCATTGGTGCATTCTAAATTTTTCAGAAGTCCCAAAATGCTTCCCCAACTCATTTGTCAAAATTGTGTCTTATGTCTCAATTCACACTCAAGTGTCATCAATTTTCTCTCAGTTCATTGGACACCTGAAACTTCCTGTGCTCTAGATTCTAGAATCTAGAATGTACTTTTCTTCTCCACAGAACACTCTTGAGTGAAGACTAAGTCTTTCTAACTTCACCAGGCAATTATTAGCATCTATTTTGTGATATTCACACCATTTTTTCAGTTTTATTTTTATGTCATCCCAAATAGCAACTGGAGTCACCCTGCCCTTTATGCCCTAGTTAGAATCAGCTCACACCACAATTCTACATCCTGTGGAAAAGCCAATAGCCACCCAAGCTTTCTGAAATTCCCAGAAGATGAGAGTAGTGCTCCATGCTCACGGATTCTTTTACCTCTGACTTTCTGCCACTACTGATTTCTTGTTCTCTGATCTTGCTTGTCTTGTGACTAATCCATGCTTCCAAATTCATGGCCTTTGACTTTTTATGCTAACTTTCATTGAAAACAGTGGTTAACAGCCCTTTTTCAAAATCAAAAGTTGTTTGTTTTTTAACTTTCTGTTGTGAACTGAGTAAAGGTTTACACAGATTATAAATTTTACATTCAATCAATCATACACTTTGTTTCTTCTCAATTATTGCAATCCTCTCAATGAAACATCACTGAGCCCACTTTCTCCCTGCGTTTCCTGATTCCATTAGCTCCTTCTTTCCCAACCCTTCTCAACTTTGTTCTCAGATCTCCAATGGTTGACATTCTATGGTGTGTGTACCTCACTAGTGTTGTTCTTCCCCCTATATGCCTAGCTATTGCTTGGCTGAAAACTGAGCCATCAGGGTGAGTTCAGATACAGACTTGGACAATGTCCAAGGGTTCCACCAGTCTCTCTACCTGAGTAGTAAGCCTGATCTTTTTTTATGATTTTGAGTTTTGTTACATATTTTCTCCCACTCTATTCAGAACCTTCTAATGTGATCCCTTTCAGAGGAGTTGGTATTAGTAGCCAGGTTCCATTTGGTACTGATCTCAGTAGTGGAGACTGACATTCAAGTGGTCCAATTATTTCCAAGCATTTTCAATTTTCATCACTCTTCTTTCCTCTAGGCAGAGATAGATCAATAGTTGCACCTTAGATGACCCCTCACCAAAACAGGATGTAGAACACGGACTTTTGGGACTATATTTTGCCAACTGACAATGATGTTCCCATGAGACTACGACCCTGTACCCCCAGGCCCAGCAACTTATTCCTTTAAGGTGTTTGACAATGTCTAAGGGGTTCTCTGTTTGTTCCACCACCTTTGTGGATATGTTTGCAGCAAAGGTAAATACCCATGTACAAATATCCTCTGTCAAACCTATGTATATATTTGTGGATATACTCCCACTCTCCCTCCCACACCCATTCAGCCTGTGTATCTATCCACGCATCTATCCGTGGACAAGTGTTATTGCAGGATTGTGTACATAGCAGTATTTACCTCTATTCCTTTTAACTCTTGCTCTTCTCATATCTTTCCCTGCCTTCATCATTCTTCTGCCAACTACCTTCTTGCTATTGCCTTCCTCATCACCCAAGGTAACACTTTTCTACCCTGTAGCCAGTGAATTAGGAGTCCTGGTGTGGCACTGTGGGTTAATGCACTGTACTGCAAAGTCGGTTTGAACCGCAAGGTCGGCGGTTCAAGTTCACCAGCTGCTCCTGTACAGGGTTGCTATGGGTTGGAACCAACTCTACGGCAGTTAACAACAAACAAGCCAGTGAATTACTCTCCCTTCCCTCCCACCCCTGGTAACCACCAAGGAGTGTTTCTTTGGGTGTGCAAACCTTTTCTTAACTTTTTACAATAGTGGTCTCACACAATATTTGTCCTTTTGTGATGGACTAATTTCCCTCAGCATAACATTCTCCAGGTTCATCCAAGTTATGAAGTGTTTTGCAGATTCTTCATTGGTTTTCAAAGTTGCATAGTATCCCATTGTGTTTATCTATCAGTTTGTTTATCCATTCTTCAAATACCAGGCATTTAGATTGTCTCCATCTTTTTGCCATTGTGAATACTGCTGCAAAGAAAATAGGAGTGTGTATATCTATTTATGTAGCAGCTCTTATTTCTCTAGGATATATACCAAGAAGAGGAATTGCTGGGCTATACAGTATTTCTACTGTCAACTTTTTAAGGAAGTACTATACCATTTTCCACAGTGGTTGCATCATGTGAAAGTCCCATCAGCCATGTATAAAGGTTCCAGTCTATCCATAGCCTCACCACATTTTTTTATATTAATGTTGTAGTGAGATGATATCTCATTGGTTTTTTAATTTGCATCTCTTTAATGGACTCCTGGTGTGGTACACAAGGTCTGCAATTCAAACTCACCAGCTGCTCCCTGGAAACTCTATACAGGGTAACTATGAGTCAGAACCAACTTGATGGCACTTAACAACAACAACGATGGCTAATGATTGCAAACATTCCTTCATATGTTTGTTGGCCATCTGAAAGTCTTCTCTGGTGAAGTGTCTGTTCATGTCCTCTGCCCATTTCTAAATTGGATTATTTGTCTTCCTGTTGAGGAGCTACTGAGTTGTTGTTATTAAGAGCCATTAAATTGGTTTAAACTCATAGTGAACTTGCATAGGGTTTCTGAGGCTGCAAATCTTTACGTAAGCATACAGCCTCATCTTTCTCCTGTGGAGCGGCTGGAGGGCTCAAACTGCCAACTTTGTTGTTCACAGTCCAGTGCATAGTATAAAGTTCATTAAAGGATCAGAACTCAATAAATGCTTGCTACATGTTTATTTATTGCATTCCATTGAACTAGACGATTTACATTTTTAAATTAATTTTTAATGTATTATTAATGTACACAGAGCCACTGAGCTAGGCTAAAAGAAACATTAAAATAAAGTATTCAAGTATTTCAAATAGTCAAAATCCTTAGGAAAGATTCAAGAAAAACATTGCTATAGCATGCTGTGAGGCTCAAAATGTATTCATTTACAATTTTAGTAATATGAATATGATATTATACAACTTAAGGGGGTGATGTTAGATTTTCAACTTCAAAAGCTATTGTGCAGCAATCCTAAGTCTAGGATTTTATCATAAGAAAATTTAAAAACGAACATTGCTTTAAATGTGAAAATTTTTAAACCAAATATCCAGCAATACGGGTAGGTCAAATAAATCACGGGATAGTCACAGTGTATTAAAAGTACTGAATTAGACATTATTTCTTAATTGGAGAAGATGTTCACAATATAATCTTAAATAAAAGGAGCATCTAACAGAGTAATATGTACAACACAATCTAATTTTATTTTAAAAAGTGCATTTGCCCAAACACAAAATGTTTATAACAATTTCTCTTTAATATAAGATCACAGGTGATCTTTTTATCTTTATTTATTTTTAATATCTTTCTAAGGATCCCCAGGGATTAAGCATTAGGCTGCTAACTGAAAGGTCAGAGGTTGGGACCCATCATCTACTTCATGGGAGAAAGAAGAGACAGTTGGCTTCCTTAATGTTTTTTAAAGCCTTGGAAAGCCTTAGGAGCAATTCTATTCTCCCCCAGTGAGGGTCACTATGAGTTGGAATTGACTCAAAGACAGTATACCTATGTTTAGAGAAACCTGGATGTCTACACACAAAACTATTAATAGTAATTACTCTTCATAGTAAGCTTGTAGATGGTTTATATATCTATATAGTCCTCAGATGTTTTACAAAAATTATGGAGACCTGGTGTGGCTCTGTGGGTTAATGCACCAGACTGCAAAGTCATTTGAACTGCAGGTTCAAGCTCACCAGCCACTCCTCGGAAACCCTGTACAGGGTCGCTATGGGTCAGAACCGATTTGATGGCACTTAACAACAACAACAACAACTATGTTTATCTTTTTAATCAAAAGAATTTAAAACTGCCTAAAAATATAGAAATGAGTAAATTACCATTACCAGAACTCAGCAAACACAAACTCCATTGAATAC
>NW_006408530.1:6888203-6889897 GCF_000296735.1 Chrysochloris asiatica | reverse complement strand
TTGTCATTCCCTGCATAGTAAACCATGTGGTTGTCAAATTCAAAATGGCCAATACCAGTGCATTTCAGCTCACTAATGCCTAAGATACCACTTCATTTTTGACAACTTCCAATTTTCCCAGATTCATACTTCATACATTCCGTGTTCCAATTTTCACTGGATGTTTACAGCTGTTTCTCTTCATTTTAATTTGTGGGCCATCAGCAAATGAAGGTTCTGTGCACTTTTCTCCCCCGAGCTTAACTCTATTCACATCATCATGGTCAACTCTACTTTGAGGATCAAGACATTCAGCTGTTCCTGGAGCCGCCATCTTGGGAGAGAATATGTTGATTGTATCAGGATTGATAGTATCAGGAGAGAACATCTTGATTGTATCTTGATTACATCAGTATTGTATCAAGATTGACATAGAAATTTAAAGTGACAGTATAGACATAAAACCAAACGGCCACCATTCATCTGTCTATCGTGCTGTGGTGGATTGAGTTGCTGTGATTTTGAGGGCTCTGCCACCGGTATTTTAAATAACCAGCAGGGTCACCCATGAGGACAGGTTTCAGATGAGCTTCCAGACAAAGACAGACTAGGAAGAAAGAGTGACGAACTACTTCCGAATTGCTAGTCACTGAAAACACTATGAATAGCAGAGACTTTGCAGTTACTAGATTAATATTCTAGAATTAAAATACCTCACTTAATCTATTTCATTTAACTTCTAAAAACAATTACAAGTAAGTTGGTTTATTTGAGCCTCTCAAAACTTTATGAAATAGAAAGAGTATATAATAACATTGTTTGTTGTTATTTAATGCATTGAATTCATTTCAACTCATAGTGACCCTGTATAAGGTTTCCAAATAGCAGCTGGTGAGTTTGAACCACCAACCTTACAGTTAGCATTCTAGTACTTATTCGATAGTGCCACATCAAGACTCCTAAGTACACACTGCAGATATGAAATTACTTGCTCAAACCACATATGAGGCTATAGTCAGACTTCCAAAGCAGATAAGAAAAATGTTATAAGTGACCCCAGATATAGCTGCTCATCTCAAACAGCGGAGTAAAGAACAATCACAAAATAATTATCAAGAATGACTTGTAAAAAGCAACGCGGAGGAAACAGGAGTGACCGGAGAACGCTGCCAGCACCGTGAGCCTCCTCAACAAGCCCAAGAGTAAGATGACCCCAGAGGAGCTGCAGAAGCGGAAGAAGGAGGAGTTTAACACCAGGCCCCTGTCGATGCTTATGCAGTCGGTCAAGAACAAGACTCAAGTGCTCATCAACTGTCGCAACAACAAGAAGCTGCGGGGCCACGTCAAGGCTTTCGACAGGCACTGCAACATGGTGCTAGAGAATGTGAAAGAGATGTGGACACAAGTCCCCAAGACTGGCAAGGGAAAGAAATAGTCCAAGCCCATCTACACGGTCCGCTACATCTCCAAGATGTTCCTGTGTGGGGACTCTGTCATTGTGGTCCTGCGGAACCCACTCATCACCGGCAAGTAGGGGACAAAGCCGCCTCCCACCACCCCGTGAAGACCTGCTCTGTGTTGGATAATAAAGTCCCTGTGTTTTTTTTACTAAAAAAAGAATGACTTGTGCAGAACAGCTATAGCAACAGAAGATACTTCTTGAAAGAAAGATCAGCAGGAAAAATCCAAAACAATAATGGCAGTCTGATTGACTA
>NW_006408530.1:6885141-6887594 GCF_000296735.1 Chrysochloris asiatica | reverse complement strand
AAATTGCTACAATTTGATTAACTTGACCTATACTCATGGATGTAGTAGCTCAAAATACCAACAGAGAGGGAAGGAGTCTTCACATAAGCATTAATGCTATTCCCTCTGTATACAGGGTAGAAAGGGATAGGCAACTTAGACATTTGCTACCAAAAATGAGGGGACGATAAAGGCACAAAATGACTGGCTTACAATTTTTCAAGAGGGAATTTCGTTTAAGAGTGTGCGGAGGAAAGTAGAGTCCCCACTGAATAGTTTTCATCTTGTCTAGACAGGTTTGGTGGAAAGAGAAGGGAATAAGATTCCCATGATTTTATAATGAGTAACTATTATCATGACTAATTTTGACTGTCACAACTGTAAAGGTAGAAGTTTTGTAAAAACAAAAGACGGGAGTAGTTAATCTTACAGTCCAGAAACATTGGATCCTAGGGCCATCCAGGGAGAAGAGCACGAGCAGAAAGTGGGACCCTAACCAGAGACTCAATGACACCAGAGATGGAGGCAGAGATGAGGACATGGAGAGAGAGAGCAGCTGAGGACTCTAGCCTCATGCAAAGAGAAAGACTGAGTGCTAGCGTCCAGGAGGCAGAATGTGCCCTTTGGTTGTTTAAATGATTATATATTCCTGAGTGTTTTTGTGTACATCTCCCCACCCACCCACCAAAAAATAAATAAATGAGTAACAAAAAAAAAATTGAGGGGAAAAAAAAATTGAGGGAATCGAAGCAAATACTGTTAAATAATGATGCACGAGGAAATTGTAATCACTGCAATGAAATGATGGTGTAAAATCTATGTTCTCCCACATAAATATCACTCAATTCACAATAAAAACTTAAAAAAAAAAAAAGCTAATTACTTCCAGGCATTATGTTAAACATTTTATATGTATCATCTCACCTTAAGAACATCATAGGTAATAAGTTGTTTGACTACCATCATTTTACAAATAAAGCCACAGAGCTATAAATGTTAACAACTTACCTGACTCCAAAGTTAAGTTTAACCATGGTACTATATCATCTCCCCAAGATTTGACATGAAAATATGCAAGAAGTATGTTTTATTAAGATAATCTGATATGCTATAAAAAAATGTTTTAAAGAATGACTTGTGGGTATTCTGATATTCTAAAGTAATTTTCCCCAGAAAATGCTGAAGATTACTGGATAGATTCATTTTCCACATTACTTCAATTGAATAAAGGTTCCAATTTTCATGTAACTGGTCCTATAAATTAGCACAGGTCAAGGTACAGAATACCTAACACACCAAGAAAGTAGAACAAAAAACTAGGCAATCATAATGCTGTGAACAGCCCACAGAGGTCCCCAGACAGAAGTCTCAACATCAATGTTCAGTTGATACCAACACTACCATCTTTAACACTTTGCTGATGACTCTTTTAAGTTATTTGTTTCATTTCTGATCTATCCCCCTTATGTGCTATTTAAATTTTAAATGTATACGTGAGTTGTTTAAATGACCAAGAAATATCCTGAAAAACAACACTGTGACAGATACCCATATCTCTTTGGTAAGCAAACATGAGATACATTCAGAGTGTGGATGAAATTTAAACAGTAAAACCCCTTAGAACTAAGCCCATTTGGAAATGACAGAGATTCAATAATCTTCCTTTCAGACCAATGCTCTTCTTTAAGGAGCACTCAGCCTGGCACCCAGCCCTTGTTTGTCAGTTTCTCAGACTGTAGTAACATATGTGATTCTGTGATGGAAGTTATGTCACTGGCATTTTAAATACCAGCAGGGTCACTCGTGGTGGACAGGTTTCAGGGCAGCTTCCAGCCTAACAGTCTAGGAACAAAAGGAAGTGAACCACTTCTGAAAGGTAAGCCTCTGAAAACCTTTTTAACAGCAGCAAAATATTGTCTGGTGTAGTGCCGCAAGATGAGCCCCTCAAGTTGGAAAGCACTCAAAATATGACTGGGGAAGAGCTACCTCCTCCAAGTAGAGATGACCATGGTGATATGAATGGAGAAATGCTTTCTGGCCCTTTAAAATCAGGAAAGGTGTGCACCACGGTTGTATTCTTTTACCATACCTATTTGATCCATATGTTGAGCAAATAATCTGAGAAGCTGGATCATATAAGAAAATAGCATCAGGACTGAAGGACAACTCACTGGCAACCAGCAATATGCAGATGATACAACCTTGCTTGTTGAAAGTGAAGAGAACTTGAAATACTTACTGATGAAGATCAAAGACTACTGCTTTCAGTATGGACTGCATCTCAATGGGAAGAAAACTAAAATCTTCATAACTAGACCAATAAATAACATCAAAATAAACAGAGAAGCGATTGAAGTTGTCCAAGATTTCATTTTGCTTGGATCCGCAATCAATAGTAGTCAAGAAATCCAACAACATATTGCATTAGGCAACTCTACTACAAAAGACCTCTTTAAAGTGTTAAAAAGCAAAGA
>NW_006408530.1:6881530-6884906 GCF_000296735.1 Chrysochloris asiatica | reverse complement strand
GAATGGCAAAAACTTCATCTCTGGTACTTTAGACCTGTACTTTGTCAGGAGGGACCAATCCATGAAGAAGTGAAGGGTCAGCGAAAAAGAGGAAGACTGCCAACGAGATTGACTGACATAATGGCAGCAACATCAACAATAGTGAGGCTGGCACAGGACCAGGCAGTGTTTCATTCTGTTGTGCATATGGTTGATATGAGTTGGAACCAACCCCAACAGCACCTGACAATAACAATCTGGCACTTCTCTCTTCTCACCAAGAGCAGAGCAGCTCTTCACCTCTCCCACCATCTCAGAGAGGCTGATTCTTTGAAAATGACAGGCTGCAGGCATTTGGCAGAGGACACGGAACAAGTGAGAATTTCCTGAGTCTGGCTTTGCACAAGCTGATGTAATGACAAATTAGGAACGAAACAGAGCAGAAGACTGGACATGAGGTGTTAACTGTGAACAATTTTAGACAGAAAGGCTGGCACTTCTGTGAGATTAGCCTATCAGCTTCAGGATAAAGAAGTAGCCCATTGGGACTCAGATCAGTGTCGAAGCATAGACTAGTCATCCAGATGCTGAGAGGCATCCAGACGGACCAGGACAGAGACAATTTCCTTTGCTGCTCGTCTGCACTGAAAAGTTCACTAGTTCTTTAGTGAGAACGGATTGTTGTTAAAATAAAGAAATACCACAGGATGCTGTGTAGTTTAGTGCTCATCTCGTACAGGGAAACTTGTGAAAGCCAAAACCCAAGTGGACTACCTGGTTTTACTGGGTCTCTCAAGTTTTCTACCTTTGACAGGTGCAGTCACCACTTTTCTATCACTCTCTATTT
This sequence comes from Chrysochloris asiatica, assembly GCF_000296735.1. NCBI lineage: Eukaryota > Metazoa > Chordata > Mammalia > Afrosoricida > Chrysochloridae > Chrysochloris > Chrysochloris asiatica. The sequence continues at coordinate 6,884,080 of NW_006408530.1, read as the reverse complement.
AGTGGGAAATATTTAAGGTTTCCTTCATTGACAAGTTTTCGCCTTAAACAGATTCCTGCTTTCATAGGTTTTACTATATGTAGGATTATTTAATTATTAAGTGAAGTGTAAACAGATCACTCCACATTGTTGTTATTGTTTGGTGCCATCAAGTCAGTTCTAACTCATAGAGATCCTATGCACAACAGAACGAAACACTGCCAGATTCCGGCACCATTCTCACAATCGTTATTATGCTTGAGACCACTGCTGCTGCCACTCTGCCAATCCATCTTATTGGGAGTCTTCCTCTTTTTGGTGGAACCTCCACTTTATTGAGCATGATGTCCTTCTCTAGGAATTAAGCCTTCCTTATAATATATTCAAAGTATGAGAGATAAAGTCTTACCATCCTGTCTTCTAAAGAGCATTTGTCTACACTTCTTCCAACATAGATTTGTTTGTTCTTCTGGCAATTCCATGGTACTTTTAATACTTTTCTCCAACACCTCTTCTCCAATACTTAATATCTTCTCCAATAACTCTAATGCATCAATTTTTCTATGGTCTTTCTTACTCACTGTCCAACTTTCATGTGAAAGTTGAGGCTACTGAAAATATCATGGTCTTTTAGGGTCTTGGGTCACGGGCACCTTCGTCCTCAAACTCACATCTTTGGTCTTCAACACTTTAAAGAGTTCTTGTGCAGAAGACAGCCTAATGCAATATGTTGTTTGATTTCTTGACTGCTGCTTCCATGAGTGTTGATAGTGGATCCAAGCAACATGAAGTATTTGACAACTTTAATTTTTTCTCAATTTATCATTATGTTATTTATTAGTCCAGTGGTGAGGATTCTTGTTTTCTTTACATTAAGGTGCAACCTATACTGAAGGCTGTGGTTATTGATCTTCATCAGTAAGTATTTTATGTCCTCTTCACTTTCAGCAATCAAGGTTGTATCATCTGCATATCGCAGGTTGTTAATGAGTCTTCCTCCTATCTTGATGCCACATTCTTCTTCATACAATCCAGCTTTCTTGGATTACTTGCTCAGCATACAGATTGAATAAATATGATAAAAGAATACAATCCTGGTGCACATCTTTCCTGATTCTAAACCACCCAGTGTTACCTTGTCCTGTTCAAATGACCAGTCAAGTTATTCTTAAAGTTACAAATTTTTTTAAAATCAATTAATCTCCCCACCCGGCTTAAAAAAAAAATGTTGCTGTGGAGTCAGTTCTGATTCACATTGATCCTATGGCACTCAGTAGAACTATACTACAGCGTTCCTAAGGCTGAAATCTGTAGGAAAGCAGGCCGCTACATCTTCCTCCCACAGAGTGCCTGGTGGGTTCAAACAGCACAGCACTTTAACCACTGCACCACAAGGGCTCCTTACCTAATTAGAGACATTTTCAAATTAAAGGAAATACATATACATACGCCCTGATAACCCCAGTAACTCCACTGTAAGTCAGTGAAAAGATTTTCATTATGATTGACTTTTATTATCAGTATCTTTATAAATCCAGTCTTCATTTGTCTTTGGGGGTTGGAGACATTACATATAAACTTACAGACATATTTAAGTGCATACATACAGAGTACATATATCATAGAAACGTACTCTGACGATGAAAAACTGTTAGTCAGCATTGGCATTTTATCAGCTGTAGTAGTAACTCCATTCGTAGAGGGTTCTGAAGCATCTGGATTATTACCTGGGAATGGCGATGGCGTTTCCAGTCAGAAAATTAGTGAGAGTTGTCCACATGGCTCTTTTATGTGCTGCACATATTGTATGTAGTACATATTGCTAACAATAAAATGGACCAAGAAACAAAAAACAAAACCTGATGAATTTAAGTCCAGTTCGTCATAACTCGAGTAGGTCATAAGTCATATGACTTATGCTAGGCAACTTTTGATAGGCAACAGTTAGATTTCAATCACTTCAGATGCATGTGACAGTTGGGCAATGAATAAGGAAGACCACAGAAGAATCCATTCATTTGAATTATGGTGTTGGAGACCTATATTACAATATATGGACTACCAGAAGTACAAACAAATCTGTCTTGAAAGAAAGGCAGTCAGAATGCTCCTTAGAAGCCAGGATACCAAGACTTGGTCTTTCATACTTATGAATCACAGAATGAAATGCTGCCATGGCTTATGCCCTCTTCATGATTGTTCAAGTCCGTTGTTGCCATGATTGTGTAATGCCTTCTGACTAGGGGGTTCCTCTTCCAACTATATTGTGGCCCACAGGGTTTTCACTGGCTCATCTTGTGCCAGGTCTTTCTTCCTTGTCTGGAAGATCTAAGTAGTCCTTTATCCCACTACCATCTGACTCACAGCACACTATATAAGGTTACTAGTATTTACAGATGGAACACATAGAAATCAAATTGACTACATCTGTGGAAAGAGAAGATGGAAACGCTCCATATCATCAGTGAAAACAAGGCCAGGGGCAGACTGGAACAGACCATCAATTATTGATATGCAAATTCAAACTGAAGCTGAAGAAAATGAAAACAAGTCCACAAGAGCCAAAATACG
>NW_006408530.1:6870401-6879607 GCF_000296735.1 Chrysochloris asiatica | reverse complement strand
GTGTGGCAGCAGTAGTGAGGTTGGCCCAGGATCGGACATTGTTTCGTTCTGCTGTGCCTGGGGTCGCTCTGAGTCAGTTCGGACTCGATGGCACCTGACAAGAACAACAATAACAACAACAGTATTTACAAAAGAAAACAGCCTCAGGTTTCTCCCTCAGGGTGGCTGATAGGGTTGAATAGCTGACCTTGCAATAGCAGCTCAATGCCTAACCCACAGCACTCTTTTTAGTCCTTTATAAATCTGCTATTGAAACTTTGTTATTGTTAAGTGCCATTGAGTAAGTTCCAACTCATAGTGAGGGTTTCCAAGGAATGGTGGGTGAGTTTGAATTGCTGCTGATCTTGCAGTTCAAACTGACCTTCAGTCCAGAGCTTATCCTAAAGCGCTACAGCAGGATTCGGATATTAAGGCTACAATGTTTATCTTTTTAAGAAGGTGCTCTGGTGATCTGCTTGCTCTTGTAAAGATAACTGCCTAGAACACCCTTTGGGACAGTTCTACTCTGTCCTTTAGTGTTGTGATGAGTCAGAATCAACTCAAAGGTACACAGTAACAACAACAGCAGTATCTTTTTAAAGTAGCAATATTCTTGATTTCGAAAGTTAAACATATTTAGGTTAGGAAAACGTAGAAAATATTAGATACACAATGAGCAAAAGTGACTTCAACTAGTCAGTGGGTGAAATGGGATGAAGTCAGCTCCCCACTTCACAACCTCCTAGCTCTACACCCTACTCCAGCCACTACAGAGGTGAACAGACCCTCGCAGACTTCAGCCTGATTCAAGGAGGTATATCTGACAGCACCGCATCTCTGACTCCACCTTCGCATCCGCATTCCCCTTGTTTCCTGTTGTAGAGCTTCCTAATGCCAGCAAGCCTTAGGAATCCGGAGAGTGTTCCTTCCACACTCATGAATATGCAGACCTGTCGTGAAAGGGGGCAACAGTGGGTCACTCTTAACCAACAAGGGCAGAAACCAGTGAATACATGCAATCTCATTTCAACCTCTGGACAGACAGTTAAGATGCATTTCATAAGATTGCTCAAAAGGGTCCTTGATCAAGTAACTCAGCAGTACTCAATCTGACAATGAATACTTGTATTGGCTTTACCTTTTTCCTTTTTCTCTTCATAGGCCCTGTATTTCTACTGAGATTATTTTCCTAATAAACTACCTGCATGCAGTATTTAAGAAGCCCCAGTGGCAGGCTGCTAACCACAGGCCGGCAATTCACACCCATTAACCGGCCTGCTGGAAAAAGCTGAGGCTGGCTGTGCAGTAAAGGTTTTTAGTCTTAGAAACCCTACGGAGCAGTTCTACTCTGTCTCCTAGGGTCGCTATGAGTCAGAATCAATTGAATGGCAGTGGACTTATGCAACATTTATCTCTGGTCTGCTTTTGCAGGACTCAGACTAAGAGGGTTGATAAGAAAGTGGCCTTAGAATTCAGATTGTCTGGATTATGAAGCTAGATCATTGGCTGGTCAATGACCCTTGCTGGTGATCAGTAGGATAGTGATAACCTCTGGCATGCTGTAACAACACATTTTCTAAAACTCTTACCTGTGGTGAATAGGGATGAGGTACAGAGGGAATGTGAAGTACTGTGGTCTTGAATGGGTACAGGGTCATCGGTAATTGTAAGAATCATGAAGTTGTCTGATTTTTTTCTTTTTAAACTGATTTAGAAGCCTTGAAAAGGTAAAATTAAAATTACATGTTCAGACCAATCAGCTATTAACTCAAGGCACTCTAAGAAAGGCCTCTTTGACAGCATTTAGGTTAACCTTCATCTCCTGCAGCCACAGGGCAGATTGTGCTGAAAAGCAAGGCTCGGGAACTAATTGCAAAGCTGAAAGACCTGTCAAGAGATTGAAGACACAGTCACAATATGTCTCCTATGTTAAAGTCAGCACTCTGATAGGAAAACTGGGGACTATATCACCTGGAACAGGGACACTTGGATGAATCAGACTAAAAATCCTGAATCCCCTCGTTCTCCTGGGCCCTCCAGACCATTAACAACAGATTCCTTTTCCTTGCTAGAGTAGAGCAGCCTTCCCTTACCCAGTACGTACTGTGCAGAGTTTCTAGGTGAGACAGGCACCTACAGAGAACTAAGCAGGCACCCACTGCCATTGAGTTGATTTGGATTCCCAACAATCAAAGACTGCAAATCTTTAAGGGACCGGAGAGCCTCATCTTTCTCCCTCAGAGCAGTTGGTGGGTTTGAACTGCCAACCTTTCTGCCATGCAGTGCTTATATCCTACAGTGCCACCAAGACTCCTATTAGTTATCTAGTGTTGCTATAACAGAAATACCATAGTGGACGGTGCTGAAAAGCAGAAACTTATTCTCTCATAGTTTAGGAGACTAGAAGTTCAAATTCAGAAAGCCAGCTCTGGGGAAAGGTCCTTGTCTCCTTTCAGCATCTGTATGACCAGCATTCCTTGGAGAATCCCATGTATCCTAGCATCCATCTTTCCCTGGACCTAAGAGCTTCCTAGTGCAGGGACCCCAGATCCAAACGACACCCTCCACTCCTGGCTCTTCTTTCTTGGTGGTAGAAGGTCCCTGTGATGTCTAGTTACTTCTCTTTCCTTTCATCTCTTGTAAGTTTTAGGTGATACACAACCCAGGGCAATTCCCCTTACATCAGACCAGGGCTGTGATGGGATTAAGGGTGTTGCATCCCACCCTTGATCCTCTAATTGGTTAATCACACCCCATCACATCATGGGGATCATCACATAACTGCCACGTTATATCATCACATAACTGCAAAACGACGGAGAATCGTGGCCTCGCCAAACTGGTATATACTGTTGCGGGGTGGGGGTGGGCAAGAATAATGCAATCCATGATAATGCCTAATAAGGTAACTTGTCTTTTAACGATCCTCTGCCACTTTTTATTGCCTCTGAGCCAATAACTAGCTCAAGCAGGGAAATATAGTTCCTGCTATAGAAGTAGATTGTCCTGGCAACAACATCTGAAATTGGTCCCAGCAACCTACTGGAATGGCTCCATGAAGCTTAGACAGGACAATGGCTTCCTGTAAGTGAAGTGGAGATACCAGAACTGAGGAAAGGATCACATGGTCTAGAAAGTAAGACTGTTGCACTAGATTTATTATCAGAAACTAAGGAGCTTGTCCCTTATGTTTTCTGGAAGGACCCAGAAGAAAATTCCCTCTTCACTAAGGCTACAAGAAATGGAGCACTAAGGAGTGCACTAGCATCTCTGAGATGCATAGTTGCACTTTTAGGTACCGCTTCATGTCCTCTAGATCCTATTTCTTACTTCAGCTTCGGCTGCAGTCCTCTGTGGCTCACAGGCTTCACACTGGTGTGACCTGACACCCTCCATGTACCTTTTGCTTCTTCTTTTGTACCTTCTTTGACAGATCGGTGCAGGATGCTAGGAATTCATTCATGTGCCTGGTAGAATGAGAACTAACCCCTCTAAGGTCATCTTAGATCAATGGGGAGAGAAGCCAGTAGAGAAACCCTTCCCCTCTGTCCTGGTCCACGGTGCCTTTCAGAGGGCTCCTCAGGAAAGAAGAGTGTCATTAATCACTAGGTAATGCCCAGCACCAGCCAACTTGTTAACATTCTGCTATTGACCTTTCAATCCCTCAGCCCCTCCACTCCCGCCATCTGGAATTACTTCCCAAATCAATTACTACCTGCATGCAAGTTTTAAGACAAAACCGAGCCTACTATTTTGCCGGTGCATGGAGGCAAGGGGGAGGGGAAAGTGCTTTAACATGAGTCAAAACTACAAATCCTTCAAGGAAATTGGTCTGTATCAACAGCAGGAGTGCTAACAAGAGCATGATTAGTAGAATCCTGGTGAGATGCTGCAGGACAAGCACTGAACCACAAGGTCGGTTTGAACCTCAAGGTCAGCAGTTCAAACTCACTAGCCGCTCCTCAGAAATCCTATACAGAGTGGTTATTAGTTAGAACTGACTCAAAGGCTCTTACGAACAGCAACAACCCAAACTCTAACATAAGCCATTCACTTAAACTGACACAAACATAAAAACAACACCCTAAAAAAAAAATTTTTTTTCCCAATAGCATCAAATGCTACTTTCACACATACCCTCCAGGCTGGGTGTTTTAGAGCTGAACCTGGTCAGGTGACAGCAAAAGAAACCAAATATTGAAACAGGACAGTGGAAAGCCAGAAGAAAGAGTTTTAATAACTACTGAAAGAAATGCTCAGATGATCTAATGTTAGGATTCTAGTGGCAATAGAATTTTTTAAAGTCCATCACAGTGCCAGACACTCCATATACACTTACTATGTTTCTGCTGTTTGAGAGAAAAATCTCTCCATTATCCTAGTTCTATCTTTTTGATAAAAAAGCAATCTATATCAATATTTACAGCTAAACAAGCCAGAAATCACAAAAATAAGCATTTAAAATAGACCCAAAATAATGACTCAATATGTCTGAACCAGGCCCAACCATGTTGTGTCAAAAAGTAGCATTTCTTAGGAAAGCGTTAGGATTTTAGTAAACTAAATAAGTTGTTGCTATCAGTTGCTGTTGAGTCAGCTTCAACTCCAGGTGGCCCATATCCAACAGAACAAGATGTTGCCCAGTTCTATATCATCGTCACAATCACTGATTGCCCAAGTGCATTATTGCATCCACGGCACAATCTGAATGCTTTCCGTCACCCTAGGAGGTTCACCTTCCCACACTGTATAGGACAACATTCTTGTGATCCCTGGTGTTTTCACTGACTCATTTTTAGAAGTAGATCACACAGCCTTTCTTTCTAGTCTGTCTTAGTCTGGAAGCTCTGCTCAAACCTGCACACCCTGGGTAATCCTATGGTATGTGAAATATCATGGCAGAACTTCTAGCATCATAGCAACCTGCAAGCCACCACAGTTCAACAAACTAATGGGCGGTGAAAGTAAAATATACTCCTTTTTTAAAATATATCTTCTCAAGCTTTGTAAGTGTATTAGTTGGGTTTTGGGTTACAATTCTTGAGAAGCATCAATCAAAGATACCAGAACCCAATCAAGTCAACATGGGCTACAGACCTATGAAATCAGCCATGACTTTTCTCTATTCAGGACAAACACTAATGTTTAACACAGTAATGGGTGTCCATAGAAACGGCACAGCAACAAAACAGCCTTGGTTTTATCTTCCACATAAATGTTAAAATAACTTCACATATTACAACACTGTTGACTCCTAATTGAGGTAGAATCCATAATCTGATATAGATAGCAAAAAAGAAGTTGGAAAGAGGCTAATTTAAACAGGTTGTTCAACAGTCAGTCCAATTCAGCTAATCAATCGCTACATCCTGATGAGCATGAGTATTAAAATTGTATTCATATATGCTTAATCATAGTTGCTACATATCATAAATGATCCTGGATCAAGAAACAAGTAACTAAAAGCTGCATATTTAATAAGTGTTGTTCACACTGAAATTTCTTATGCTATTAATATCTAAGTTCCCTCTGTGACTTTAGGCTATTTTAAAAAGAGGGAAAAAAATACAGAAACCTCGTTACCATGGAGACTGTAAGCCGGTCAGCCCATCTGCTAAAAAGGATATAAAATTTTCTAAGTAGAATTTTAAAAACCTTACTATGTGAAAGACTTCATTAAACACAGTAGGAGGGTAGGAAGCTACTGAACATTTGGCAAACTGCCATTTGCAAAAATTTGAGCTATCATTATTTGGATACTAACCATGAATTTGCAATCATTCTTATTAAGAGGAAACCACTAATGTCTATACATTTGGACACTAAAGATATGGAACATATTTTGGCTTGTTCTATGCCAAATTTATATTAAACCACCTTTCAGAAAAAAATGTATTTTATGAATTTATATTAAAAATAAGTTCAAGGATGACTATGATTTTATTTTGGGGGAGTTTTAAAAAACTGTTCCAGACATTTAGCACAGGTCTCTATAAAAATAAGAACAGAGCATATGTTGCTGTTATTGTTAAGAGACATCAAATCAGTTCTAATTCATAGTGACCCTGTATAGGGTTTCTGAGGCAGTAAATCTTTGTGGAAGCAGAAGCCTCATCTTTCTCCCGTGGAGTGGTTGGTGTGCTCAAACCGCCAACCTTGGGCTTGAAGTCCAGAACTTATCCTATGGGGGAAAAAAATAAGTAAAAATTATGGGATTTAAATAGTTAGGGTATAGAAATGCAATGATACCTTCAGCTCAATGTATTTATCCTTTCTCTTCCATTTCTGGATTTATGAGCTCCTATTCTTGACAGGCACACACTGCAACATGTTGTTGTTGTTGTTGTTATTAAGTGCTGGCGATTGGATTCTGACTCATAGTGACCCTGTACAGGGTTTCTGAGAAGCAGCTGGTGAGATTGAACCATTAACCTTGTGGTTCACAATCCACTACTTATCCTACAGTACCATACCAGGAATCCACATCGCAACCTAACAGGCATCTATTCCTGGCCATGATGGAAGTTGGGGAAACATCAATGAAAATAGTTCCCATACTCAAGAAACTCCCTGTGTGATGGAAGCAACTTATCTCCAATCACACATGAATTCATTCATGCATTCAGTAAACGTTTACTGTGCCAGGCACAGTTCTGTTGTTGTTGTTGTTGTTAAGTGCCGTCGAGTCGGTTCCGACCCATAGCGACCCTGTACAGGGTTTCCAAGGGTGTAAATCTTTACGGGAGTAGAAAACCTCATCTTTCTCCCGCGGAGCGGCTGGTAGTTTCGAACCGCTGACCTTAAGGTTCGCAGCCCGATTCGTAACCACTACGCTACCAGAGCTCCTAGGCTCTAGGAATTGCACATAGGGCACGTTGATCAAAAGCAACAAAAATCCTTTGCCTCCTACAGCTGACATTCAAATTTGGTTTACAATCAAATGACAGTAACTGGGAGGGGCAGTTCAGAAATGACAACTTGCTAGGAGATGATAGAATGACTTCTTCCAGATACAATTAGACAAAAACTTCAGAGGAGGTAACTTTTGAGCAAGTCCTGGAAAGATAAATAGAAGCACGCTAGACAAGAAAAGAGCCATCATTCCAGGTATAGGAGCACAGTCTAGAGGAATGAATTTATGAGAATGTCTGTCACTGAGCTGGCTTTTCTTTCATGGTTTCAAAACAACTCGAGAAATCCAATGTGGCAACAGTGATATAACAAATATTAAATTTTAGGAAAATATGCATATAAACTTTTTCATACAAGGTAATTTAATCTATTCACAGGTGCCTGTGATAACTACATTAATGGTATTAATCAACAAAATTCCTACTTCAAAGCATTTGTCCTCAAAATTAGTTACAAAAGCCAAATTCAAGGACAGCAATAATAAACTTTGATGTTATCTTTTTCACAGATAATATTTCCATCAAGGCTTACAAAATCTTATGGTGAGAGACAGCTGCTATTCGTCTCTATTCTTCAAAGATGGAAATGAAAGTCAAACAAGTTAGATGACTTGCTCCATGTCTAGTAAATGACTAAGGTAGGACGTGAGCCTGGGCTTTGGCCATATAAATACTGTGCTTTTTCTACGAAACAAGACTTTTAGTGCTAAGTGAGGGAGTGTCACAAAATAAAGAGAAAATGCTCTCACTGAGCAATAGATCACAGATACTACTGATCTTAGAAAGAAATCTATACATATCTAATTTGTGCACTTGGGAGAGTAAAAGAACGGAAGGTAGTCAGCAAAAAACAAGGAATCAGCACCAAGATTTCCTTAACAAGGCGTGTCAAGCAAGAAGGAGAGTGCATCTGCTTTGCCATCAAAGGTCCAAATCATCTCCCTACTCCATTTTGTATCCCACATCAAACCTGACCTACCTAGAAGTGTCCTCCACTTAAAATTTCCTGTTTCCCCATACAGTAAGCTGGCAATCATGCTTTCGCTATGTTTACGTGAGGTCCACGGCACATAACAACCACAACAACAACATGAGGTTTTAGCCACCATCCACATATTCTAGTGCCATCGCTGAGTCTGGCATAAGCTAACAAAAGAATGGGTAATTACGAATCTTGAACAAGCTGAGACAGACATGTTGACAAATGAATTGCTAAATAAACAAACAGGTTAAACAATATTAAAATATTGGAAACACAGTATGGAATAATGAAGACAATCTCTGAAAAATACTAGAGATACATCTTTAAAATAGAATATAAGAGATCATTGTGAGGAGGTTTGTCAATCTGTTGTCACTGCTTAGAAGAAAGGCTGCTCACCATTACTGGGTCTGAGAATTTAAGGCATTCCTTTCAATAAGAAATGTAGTCCTCTAGCATTAAAAGGAGTCCTGGTGTGACACTGCAGGACAATGCGCTGGACCACAAGGTTAGCAGTTCAAATTCACCAGCTGCTCCTCGGAAACCCTATGCAGGGTCATTATGAGTCAGAACTGACTCCAAGGCACTTAACAGCAACAACAACAAGCCTTAAAAAGGGAAATGCAGTGGTTCTGTAGGATAAGCAACCAGATTGCCAACCACAAGGTTGGCAGTTCAAGCCTACCGGCCACTCCTCACACACACAAAAAGAAGATGAGGCATTCTGCTTCCACAAAGATTTACAGCCTCAGAAACCCTGTACAGGGTCACTATGAGTTGGAATATACTCGATGGCACTTAACAACAATAAGCATTTTCAAAACCTCACTTGAGAAGTAACTCTAATGACGAGTTTGTTGGGGAAGTGTCCCTAGCTTCAATTTGAAGAGTAAGGATCTGGGACCAGAAGAAGCAAGATTATTCTACACAGTACATAGGATAGGGATAGTCAGTATAGGATTCTAGGCTACCTTGAACTTGAGAAACTGCCCCAAAGCTAATATCCAAATAGAATCAAGAGGCTGACAGCCAGGTGAAGAGCCACATATAAGCCCATGTAAACAGAAGAGCTGCATGGAAGGAATGGCAAGACACACACACACAAAGTTGCATGATCGTCACCTGGTTGTTGTTGTCGTTGTTGTTGTCAGATGCCATAGAGTCGGAACTGACTCATAGCGACCCCATGCACAGCAGAATGAAACAATGTCCGATCCTGGGCCAACCTCACTACCGCCGCCACACTTGATGCCATCAATGATGCCACCTGGCCGATCCATCTCATTGGGGGTCTTCCTTTCTTTCTCTGACCCTCCACCTTACCCAGCATGACA
>NW_006408530.1:6867659-6869366 GCF_000296735.1 Chrysochloris asiatica | reverse complement strand
TAGCAAAACTTTACTCGCTTGAGATATCAAAGAGATTGTCCGATGATTTCCGCATTCTGTTGGGGCACCTCTCTTTGGAATGGGCACAAATATTGATCTCTTCCAATCAGTCAGCCAGATAGTTGTCTTCCAAATTTCTTGGCAGAGATGAGTGTTTATAGCTGGGGAATTTGCAGGAGAATCCAGAAATCCATTATTTTCTGGATCAAGACACTCAGCTGTTCCAGGAGCCGCGTCTTGGGAGAGCATATCTTGATTGTATCAGGATTGATAGGATTAGGAGAGAACATCTTGATTATATCAGGATTATATAAGATTGACATGGAAATTTAAAGAGACAGTATAGACATAAAATCAAATGGCAACCACTCGTCTGTCTGTCGTGCTGTGGTGGTTTGAGTTGCTGTGATTTTGAGGGCTCTGCCACCGGTATTTTAAATAACCAGCAGGGTCACCCATGGTGGACAGGTTTCAGATGAGCCTCCAAACAAAGACAGACTAGGAAGAAAGAGTGACAAACTACTTCTGAATTGCTAGTCACTGAAAACTCTGTGAATAGCAGAGAAATGTTGTTGTCGTTAGATGCCATCAAGTCGGTACTGACTCATTGACTCATAGTGACCCCATGCACAATAGAACAATATACTACTATAAATCTCAATTGACAGACTGAGCAGCAAAGATAAAGTACCCAGGAAACAAAGTGTCAGAAGCTTCAAAGTCACCAACACTATCACCACCACCACCACTACCACCACTTACATCATCATCATCCTCACTAACACCATCACCTCATTACCATTACCCCCTCCACCATTACCATTACTAATCCTATTGTCATCACACTATCATTCCACCAACGCATCATCACTGTTACCACTGGCTCAACTGTAACCACCATCACTATCCCACCACCTTGCCACCACTACCGCCACTGTTATAACCATTACGAGTATTACCACCTTACTACTACCATCTCCACCACCATCACCACAATCACACAATCACACTACTATTACAAATAACATTATTGTCACCATCACTCGCATTGTCATCATCATCAACACCACTTGTCCCTTCCCTAGCCTTACTCACCATCACCACCCTCACCAGTACTATCAGCATCAATGTTACCACTATCACCAGGGGACACTCCCTTTAGAACCAAAGAGGAACCGACAGAGGTAGTTAAAATATCAGAATAATTACAATAGAACCTGGTTGTGAATAAAACAATTTTCACCCTGCACAAATTATCCAATTTGTTATGAGACAGTATTGTTATTATTACTTGCCCAAGGTCATACAAATCATACAAACACAGACTGATGTAATCTAGCACATATCCCATTCTGCCTGATTCCAGTTGATTCTATTAGAAACTCTGCTACATTACCTTTCTGACGAAAAGTAAGATACAAACCTAGTTCTTGAGGGGTTTGTTGTCAATGGAATAAACCTTTAATCGTATCATCTCAAAACAATGTGAGAAGTGTTTTGAATGTACAATGTACTAAGGGAAATAGAAACTCATTCTGCCCACGGGTGTTAGGGAAGCCTTTACAGAAGTGGTGACATTTATGCAGTCATGAAGAAAAAGAGTAGATGCTCACTGTAAAAAGCAGTAGGATGGAGGTCCCTGGGACCATCAAGGGAGAAGAGCAGAGAGCGGGACCCTACCCAGAGAAGCAGTGATGCCTGAGATGG
>NW_006408530.1:6864317-6864942 GCF_000296735.1 Chrysochloris asiatica | reverse complement strand
GTGGAGTCGGTTCCAACTCATAGCAACCCTGTATAGGGTCCCCAAGGCTGTAAATCTTTATGGGAGCAGAAAGCCTCATCTTTCTCCCATGGAACAGCTGACCTTAAGGTTCCCAGACTGATTCATAACCACTACACTACCAGAGCTCCTTAGAATCCTCTAATATTGCAACTCAAGTCTTAAATTTTTCTTTGGTTCCCTCAAATTGAGAAATGCTGAACATGTTCTTCCCTTTTGGTTTTCTTACTCCAGATCTTTGCACATTTCATTATAATATTCGACTTTGTCTTCTCAGCTCTAGAAATGACCAAACCACTGGCCTAAAGCTAAACCCCCTAGGCACATATATTGGTATATTAACCATTTCAGGACAATAAGATTCAAGAAAACTCTGAGTTTATGTGTGTGGTCAGGGAAAGGAGAAAGCGCTTTTTCTTTCTTTTTTTTTGCTGGAGCAAAAATGGAGGTAGCAAAGGCAGAGGAGACCACTGGAGAAGCAGGCAATGGGAGGACACTTGATTGACAGAGCAATTCAATCCAGGGAAACTGGATGAGTATCTGCTTTGTTGTTGTGGGCTTTTTAAATATATATATATTGTCCATAGCTTGTCATGATCCACACAAT
>NW_006408530.1:6855460-6864217 GCF_000296735.1 Chrysochloris asiatica | reverse complement strand
TCCCTGGGACCATCAAGGGAGAAGAGCAGAGAGCGGGACCCTACCCAGAGAAGCAGTGATGCCTGAGATGGAGGCAGAGACGATGACGTGGAGAGTGGAGCAGTTGGGGACTTTAGACACATAGAGGGCGAGCGATTGTGTGCTGACGACCGGGGGGGCAGGCTTGTAGTGTATACCCTTTGGTTGGTTGATGATCCATGGAGGGGACTGTAACCATAGCAATGAAATGATATACGATAGGATGAATGTAAAGCTAATGTTCTCCCATGTAAACTATCATATAATTCACAATAAAACATTTTTAAAAAAAGCAGTAGGAGAAGAGGACCATTCCAGGGTGGAGCCCTCATAGATGCAGAAGATGTAATAAAAACTTATTTCTGCTAGCTTTACAGATTTTCCCACATGGACCTCTGGCCTGACTGATTTAAAGCTTCCACCCAGATCTAACCCAACTACCAGTGTGTTTCTTTACATCCACTGTCATAACTATTCAACCAAACATAGACACCAGCTTAGCCTTTCCCTAGCTCTAACTCACATTCCAGAACCCATTTAATATCTACTGCCTCCTGGTCTTCAGGAACTAGGACACCCAATTCCAAGCAACAGAGTAAAACTTCAACTACAAGGCAATTTAGAGCCTGAGGTCACAGCCGGAATTGACCATGAGGCTTTTGAAATGCCAGCCTATTAAGGATGAACTTGTCCTGAAATAACTCCGGGACAGAGTGCCCAAATGGATTTCAGTTAAGAGCAAGTATTGGCCTATACAGGGTCACTGTGGGTCAGAACCATCTGTATGGCACTTAACAACAACAACAACAATTGGCTTGCCTGCATTTCACCAATTTGTAGCTAATATCCCTGACATCAAGTCACTTAATGCAGTGTCAATAAAATGCATTTTATCCTGAGGTCATTTTGGAAAGTACATTAAGAAGTAAATTGCTCTAGATTGCCATGGTGGGCACTAAGGGGGGTATGTGACTACATCGCTTTTCATTTTATCCTAGGTTAAATCATTATAGCTATGCCTCTGGGCTTGAATCTATGGGCCCACAAACATATGTGTATATGCTTTCAATTAAACTCCAGACTACTTTCTGAGAAGAACCTTAGCCCTTGGGTCACTACTAAGCTTTCTTACACAGCAGATGCTCTTACACTTAAATAAAAAGAAAACAAAAGTACACACAAATGGGCCAATAAGCAACATCATGAATAATGGGGAAAATATTGAACTTTCCAGACATTTCATTTTATTTGGATTCACAACCAATGCCCAGGGAAGCAGAAGTCAAGAAATCAAACAGTGTATTGCACTGGGAAAATCTGTTGCAAAAGACCTCTTTAAATAGTTAAAAAAGGATAAATGTCACTTTGAGGACTAAGGTGCACCAAAATATTTTCAATTGGCTCATGTGCAAGCAGTCACTGGACTACAAATAAGGAAGACTGAAGAATAACTGGCACCTTTGAATTATGAATATTGAATATACCAAATCTGTCTTGAAAGAAGTACAGCTGGGATGCTCCTTAGACGTGAGATGGTGAGACTTCTCACATACTTTGGACATATTCTCAGGAAGGGCCGACCATTCCCTGGAGGAGGACATCAAGCTTGGTAAAGTAGAGGTTCATCCAAAAAGATGAAGACCATCAATGACATGGACTTTGCACAGAAATAAGAAGCTCAAATATGCCAACTGTGAGGATGGCACAAGACCAGGCAATTGTATACAAGGGCACTAGGAGAAAACTGACTCTCTGTCACTGAGCATCAACAACAATAACAACAAGAAGTTTATTTTAGCATAAATCCTCACTTAAATGACAACAAAGACTAGGTCCTCCCCCAGATTCCTCTCCAGCTGCCAACTCTCCAAATTACTGTTATTCTATTCATTTATCAATTAATATTCATTATTAAACACTTATTGTGTACTGCCCTGGTGACACTGGCTGCTAACCCCAAGATCAATGGATCTCCTCAGGGGAGCGATGAAGCTGTCTGCTCCCATAAAGACTGACAGTCTAGGAAGCGCTGGGGAGGGTCACTATGATTCAAATAGACTCAATGCCAGTGAGTCCAGTTTGGTTTGATATTGTATACCAGATGCCTATTCAGTTCACCTAGAATGTACAATGATAAGGATACCTTTTTGGAGTTTCCATTTTAATGAAGATTGTGATGTATACGTTTGTTTTTTTTTTTAAACAAATACTATATAAGTAAGGTAAGTTTTGATAGTAATTCATGGAAGATGATACACGAGAGATATCTCCCTATATTGGGAATCCAGGGAAAATGCTCAACTAATAAGGTGATGTTTAGGCTGAGCTGGGAAGAATGACAAGGAATCAACTTTATACAGAGCTAACGAGAGCGTTTTCAGGGAGGAACGAACAATAAGTGCAAAGGTCCAAGGTAGGATTAACCTTGGCTTATCCAAAAGATATAAAGAAGGCCAGTGATAAAAAGGTTGTAAGGGAGTTGAAGATTTTAAGAGTCAGGCAAGACGTTAGATCATTCTAAAGCCTCATAGGCCATTGTGATAGTTAAGGTTTTGTGTCAACTTGACTGGTCCAGGATTAGCAGTTGAGACATAGTTGTCACCCATGATGAGGTCTAATATAATGCACTCAACTTTATGATGAGTTCTGATATGAGCAGCCAATCAATTGAAGGAAAGCGTCCTTGACCGTTTAGCCTGCTTCCAATATATAGGACACTCCGGCAAGGTTTGCTTGCTTTCTGCTGGGTCTCAAGCTTGCATCTGGTCCCATCCTATGAATTCTGGTTCTTTGAACTTGAGCCAGTAGCTTGCTCTATTACCTGCCTGTCCTGGAGGTCATCAGCAGTCTGCCTTCTTACCTGACTGCCTGCCTGCTATCTGACCTGCCAATCTTGGTTAGCCCTGCAGCTAACATGTGTCAGAAGCCTCCAGCCTGACATCTGACCCACAGACTTGGGATTTGCCCACTTTTACAACTGCTTGTCATTTTCTTGATATAAGTCTCTCTCTCTCTCTCTCTACACATATATATATATATATATACATATATATACCCACAATAAGGAATTTGAATTTAATTTTAAGCACATTAGATGACATGTGCTTATTAAAAACCTATTAGAAGGTTTTTAAGCAGGGGATGACATGATCTGATTTCCTTTATTAAAACATAACTCCAACTGTTGTGTGGAGAATGGATCTAGTGGTGAATGGGAGCAGGGAGACTCCTTCAGTCGGGTGGTAATAGTGGTTCAAACTAAGAACTAGGATAGTGCTGGAAGAGAAGTAGACAGATTTGAGATGGCTTGCAGAGACAAAACTGACAGAAAAGATTATTTAATTCCATCATTCAGTATCATTTCAAAACTGTTCTGTGAAGTATTATATTTTTGGAGGATGGTCTTAAGCTTATGCAAACCATAATTTTCAGATACATAAATGATTTTCACGTAGTGCTCTACGAAATCTTCAATTTCTTGAAGGCATCCATGGGAGGAATGAGGAGGGAACTGGGAGCATGGTTCAGGTATTAACACTCCTCTTTCCCATCAACGAAAGCATCTCTAATTGTGTGGATTTTAAGAGATGTAATCTGCAATTTCATTTGAAGAAAAGCTGTCTATGCTGAAATAAAACTTTGAAAACCACTGCTGTGATGTGGCAAGGTTACCGTATCTGGCCCCAATAACCATTCTCTCCTTCTTTCCAAGAGGAGTCACCCCAATTTTTAGCCTTCATATAGTTGCTCAGGTAGAGTCTATATTTCTCAGCTTCCTCTGAAGCTAGATATAACTTTATGACAAAAGTTCAGGCCCATGAATTATAAGCAGAAAAAATATGTTTAACTTCTGGGTCAGAGCCTTGAAAATGAATCATTTATCCTCTTCCTTCTCCTTTGAACTGCCTAGTAAACAGTGATGACTATAGCAGGAGTTGTGGTGTGGAGCTGTAGAGTAAGCACTGGACTGCAAGGTAGGTTTGAACTGCAAGGTTGGCAGTTCAAACTCACTAGCTACTCCTCAGAAACCCTATACAGACAGGGTCACTATGAGTCAAAACAGACTCGACGGCCCTTAACAACAAGAGTATCTATCTTGGATCCAAAGATGGAAGCTACAAGTTGAGAATAGCAGAGCCTATCAACTAGCCTGGGTCCTTGGATGACCAGTCTCTTGAAAGAGAGCCATCAACCCACCCTGGACTTCCCACCTACCTCTAGAATGACAAAGAAATAGACCTTGTATCTGTTGGATTCAACATCACAACAGTTTAATATGTATCCGGCAGAGCTGCAATGGGCAGTGCATGATTCACCATGGTTCTCATTTCCTCTTCTGCAGCAACCAGCAATGTTCCAGATAGTGAACACAACAGCAAACAACACCCCAGTTAATCTAGTGTGAGTGCAAAATGCACTTTTGTTGTTATTATTGATGATGCTTTAGGTGAGTGTTCATTATTTCAGGATAACTTAATCTATCCTAATACATTCTGATTGAAATCACCACTCTAAAATATTCCCCTGGATTATATCAGACCAGGAAACTTTATCCATCACCTGGGAAGCTTTGAAAAATACTGATGCTCCATAAAGCTTGACTTAATTGGTCTGGGATACAGCCTGGTCATGAGGGATTTATGTATTTTCTTAGTGATTTTCATGTGTGACTCAGGTTGAGAACCACAGACATTGTGGGACCACATATCCATGTCTCCCATATAACTGCTTTTATTGAACTGCTTCAGCATGATAAAGAGCATGATCTCGATGAAAAAGGACTTTATCCAAAACAACTCCAGAATTATAAGTTACCACCTCAGGGTATCATTTACCATTGTGCACAGGAGAAATTTCTCTCTAGTCTAAGTGTGGAAACTATGTGTTCTCTTCCTGAACAACAAGTTTACTTTTACCTTTGGGTGTTATAAATCGTGTCATTAATTTTGCCTTCTTTCTTAGGCAGTTCCTAGGAAGTTCAAAGCTGAATTCAAGCTCCTCCCAGTGCTCTGTCTTCAGTAAGTGATTAGGATTTCATTGACACACATTCTGTGCACTTAACATACAGCTTACATTTGTTGTTGTTAAGTGCCATCAAGTTGGTTCATAGTGACTCACAGAAGCCCAGTATAGAGTTTCCAAGGAGCAGCTGGTGGGTTTGAACCACAGACCTTGCAGTCCAGTGCTTATCCTACGGCATCAAACCAGGACTCCACCGTGCAATTAACAGTTAGTAATTACAGCAACGCACCTGGACTCCCCTTAGTCACTTTATTCACTGTTAACTTTGATTTAGTTGTTTTATTAGCAAGTTAACCTAAGTAATTTCCAAAACAGAGCAGGATGTAAACACTATTTTCACCCAATAAATTAGGAGCATTTGCCACTGACTGGAAGAGGGAGAGAAGGAAAAGAGTCAAGTGTACCAGCTTACCTGGACTCCTAGTGTGGCACTGTAGGATAAGCACTAGACTGCTAACCACACCCGACTCAATGGCACTTAACAACAAACAGCTTACCCAACCAACTTGAAAATATAAGGTCTGTTATTGTAAAAAAATTCACCAGCCTACTTATGAGGCAGCTAATTTCATTTGAAAAACAGAAATGAATGATTTATTGGATTTAAATTTGAAAAGCCTTGTTGAACTATGT
This sequence comes from Chrysochloris asiatica, assembly GCF_000296735.1. Classification (NCBI taxonomy): domain Eukaryota; kingdom Metazoa; phylum Chordata; class Mammalia; order Afrosoricida; family Chrysochloridae; genus Chrysochloris; species Chrysochloris asiatica. The sequence continues at coordinate 6,858,544 of NW_006408530.1, read as the reverse complement.
CTGTAAATGATTTGCCCCTGAGAAACTAGGGATAAGCAGGAAAGTTGGTACTGAAAACTCCTAACATAATGTTTCATATGAAGAAAATCAATCTTGTGGTTTCACTCACCTTCAGCAAAGTTGCAATATGGCAACTCTTGTTATTTGTATTATAGATTTAAAGCCCCATTAGTTACTTGCTCTTCCTGGTAGCCATAATAAGCATAAGATCGGGAGCTTCACTGCTCCTCAGCAGACTTCCCCTTAATAGCTTCCAGGATGAATATCTGAGAATCATCTCACCACATTTCACAAATACTTCATTCTTGACAACCCACTCTCTTTGCACATCCTTTCATGTGCTTGGAAGAGATAAATTCCAGCTATATCCCAAATTATCTTTCCTCGTGTGAACCCCTCCACATCATCTCTTTGCAACAATCTAAAAAGTATTTCCTCATCTGAAAACTCTGGTAATATTTGAAACTTAATGGCCCTATGTTTTGAGTGTATCTCAGCAGCCAAGTGACACAAGCTTTCTGCAAAAACTACAAAATACAGTGTTTCTTTTCCAAAATGAAAGTAATTACCACATACATCTGCAGACAAACACATAAAGCCCAACATTACTAAAACTTGAGAGAACCTTAGAGGTCACCTAGTCCACCCCATTTTTATCCCCATTTTGCAGATAGAAAAACAGGGCTCCTGAGAAATATTAATTCTGGTAGTCACTTCTATATTAATATTTGGGTTCTATATTAATATTTGGGTGTTGTTGTTAAGCACTGTCGAGTCGATTCCAACTCATAGCTACCCTGTATGTTGTTGTTGTTAAGTGCTGTCGAGTCCATTCCGACCTATAGCAACCCTGTAATAGGGTTTCCAAAGAGCGACTGGTAAACTTGAACCACCCACCTTGAGGTTCACACCGACTTTGCAATCCAGCGTATTAGCCCACACCAGGACTCCAGCTACCCTGTATAGGGTTTCCAAAAAGTGGCTGCTGGGTTTCAACCACTGACCTTGTGGTTAGTTTATCCTACAGCGTCACACTAGGACTCCAGATATTTGGGTAGTATCCTAGACATTCACTTTGTAGTCACTTAATTTGAAACTTGGTTAATATATTCTCATAAACAAACAAAGTTACAACAGATAGTTAGTCTCCCATATTAGTCTACAAGATGCTCCTTAACCCGTGGATATGGTTGGAAAATGTAGTGCAAGAGAAAGGAGGTACCGGAGAAGAAAGATGTTCCCACCATCTTGTCTGAGTTCACCTGAGGATCCTTCCTTGAGTGAACATCTAGCTAATTGCTTCCAGATGATCCATTTTCTCTTCCATCCACCACAAGCTTCTAAACACCCCCAAGGAATTGGTCCTACCCATTCTCAGCTATGCCACCTAAATAGGGCAGACCCCAATCTCAACTCTGTTGTTGTTAGGTACCAATTCATAGAAACCCTATGCTTAACAGAACGAAATACTATGCCAACCTCACAATCACTGTTACACTTGAGCCCATTGCTGCTACCACTGTACTGTTTCAATCCATCTAGTAGGGGGTCCAACCCTTCATTGTACCAAACATGATAATCTTCTCTAGGGATTAGTCCCTCCTGAAAATATGCCCAAAATATGAAAGACGAAGCCTGGCCATCCTGGCTTCCAAGGAGATTCAAACTGTACTTCCTTTAACACAGATTTGTTTGTTCTTTTGGCAGTCCATGGTACTTTTAATATTCTCCTCCAACATAACTCAAATTCATCAATATTTTTACGGTCTTCCTGATTCACTGCCCAACTATCACGTGCATATGAAATTATTGAAAATACCATGGCTTATGTCAGGCGCACCTCAAACTGACATCTTTGTTCATGAACACAGTAAAGAGGTCTCGTGCAGCAGATTTGGGCAATGCCATATGTCGTTTAATTTCCTGACTGCTGCTTCCATGAGTGCTGATGGTTGATCCAAGCAAAATGAAGTCATTGACAACTTCAATCTTTTCTCCATTTATATATGTTGTTTATTGGTCCAGTGGTGAGGATTTTTGTTTTCTTTATATTGAGGTGCAACCCATACTGAAGGCTGTGGTCTTTGATCTTCATCAGTAAATATTTTAAGTCCTCTTCGCTTTCAGCAAGCAAGGTTGCATCATCTGCATATTGCAGGTTGTTAATGAGTCTTCTTTCAATACTGATGTCACGTTTTTCTTCATATAATCCAGTTTCTCTTCATATAATTCATCATACAGATTGAATAAGATAGTAAAATGATACAAGCCTGGTGCACACCTTTCCTAATTTTAAACCATTCAGTGTTCCCTTGTTCTGTTCAAACAACAGCCTCTTCGTCTATGTACAGTTTCCTCATGAGCACAATTAAGTGTTCTGCAATACTTATTCTCTGCAATGTTGTCCGTAGCTCGTCATGGTCCACACAATCGAAAACCTTTGTGTAGTCAATAAAGCACAGGTAAATATCTTTCTGGCATTCTCTGTTTTGAGCCAAGACCTATCTGACATCAGCAGTGATATTCCTTGTTCCACGTCCTCTTCTGAAACCTGCTTGAAACTCAGGAAGTTTGCTGTCAGTGTATGACTGCAGTCATTTTTTATTGATCTTTAGCAAAAATTTACTTGCATGCGATATTAATGATAATGTCTGGTGGTTTCTGCATTTCATTGGGTCACCTCTCTTTGGAATGGGCACATATATGGATCTCTTCTAGTCAGTTGTCCAGGCAGTTGTCTTCCAAATTTCTTGACATAGATGAGTGAGTGCCTCCAGGGCTTCATCAGTTTGTTGAAAGATTTCAGTTTGTATTCCATCAATTCCTGGCACCTTGTTCTTTGCCAATGCCTTCAATGCACCTTAGACTTCTTCCTTCAGTATCGTTAGCTCGTGATTACATGTTACCTCTTGATATGGGTAAACATCAACAAGTTCTTTTTAGTACAGCAACTCTTGTGTATTTCCATCTTCTTTTGATGCTTTCTGCCTCATTCATTATTTTGCCCATTGTTGTTGTTATGTGCCGTGGAGTCGGTTCCAACTCATAGCAACCCTGTATAGGGTCCCCAAGGCTGTAAATCTT
>NW_006408530.1:6842719-6853045 GCF_000296735.1 Chrysochloris asiatica | reverse complement strand
CATTGTTTCATTCTGCTGTGCATGGGGTCGCTATGAGTCGGTTCCGACTCAATGGCCTCTGACAACAAACAACATATACATATACATATATAGTAAAATGCATATATTTATAAGCAATACGTCAAATTACAACAATATGTGAATGAATAGATCCTCTTAAGACTTCTAAGTACCTTCACATTTTTAAAGTAGTCGCTTCATGAAATCAAATCACCTTGAAATGGTTGGAATTTCAGACAGTGGAAGAAAAAGTAGAGCAGGAAGAATATGTGAAAGCATTTGGGGTGAGGGAGCCATCATGACCAGTCTTCCCCTCCCAGCTTCCTATCCAACTTCACGCATTTGGGTCAGCTTCCACAGATCTTTCTGATTTTGTACAGCTTGTTCCTTTTCAACTTAGAAACCCAGAGTTTCCTGAAGTAGTCTAAGTTCTATTTTTGGTTGCTGTTGTTGGTGTTTCAAACAAGGTCACAATTGTGGCAGGGGGTCTGGGTAATGATGGATGCTTTTAGCATATTTGTAAGATGTATATATTTAAGTTTTGCCTGCCTGCACTGTCTTTTAAATAATCTGCCACCAGTTTGTAGTTTGTTTTCCTGTGGTGGCTTGATGTTTCTGTGATTCTGGAAGCTATGACACTGACTGATATTTCAAATGCTGAACAGATTTTAGCAGGGATTCTCGACTAAGAAGAAAGGTCTGACAATCTACTACCAAAATTAGCCAATAAAAACCCTAGGATCACAGCCAAACATTGTCCCATATAATGACGGAAGATGAGCTCCTAGGGCGAAAGGCTCTCAATCTAAACAATGGGTGCAACAATGGACCCGAGCTCACCAACACTGAGGAAGACAGTACAGGAGTCTACGGGTGAATGCTACCCTGAATGTGTCCAATTCCATCTGATCTCGGAAGACAGTGCAGGATCAGACAACCTTTTATTCTGTTTTACATGGGGTGGCTGTGAGTCAGAGCCAATTAGACCTGCAACTAACAACAACAGCCACACTCATTTAAACACACACACAACTCTCTTTTAAAATTTTTTACAATTAATACACTTCACTCTTCTTGTGTAGAAATGTTAAATAAAATACATGAAAATATAAGAGTAGCATTTTACTGGGTTACTTTAAATTCTAAGCATCTCTATGAATGTTGTTGTATGCGTCAAGTCCATTCTCACATACAGCAACCCTAGATGAGGGCAGAACTGCCTCGTCAGGTTTCCTCAGCTGTCATCTTTACAGAAGCAGATCGCCAGTTCTTTTCTGGGGGCCTCCGGAAGGTTCACACTACCAACCTTTCAAGTAACAGCCAACCACTTAACTATTATGCCACCAAGACTCCTTATTAGATATATGGTGTGCATTATTTTATAATGCAAATTTGACATAATTTTTCAAAGATATTGTTCGATTTCCTTTTCATTTTATGTGATTTAAAATAAATATTTATAGTGTATTAAAGTGAGTGAATATATCAAGCAGTACCAAGTAAAAAAAATTCCAGAGTGCACAACAGCACACAGACCAAAGAGCAAAAAACAATTTTTTTCCAAACTAAATCACCCCTCAAGCTTTCTGAAATTAGTGGAGAATGTTTGCAGGTGACCTATTTCTTTCCTACATGACTGTGTTCATAATTGACTTTTGTCCCTCAGGGAAATGCTCAAATATAATTGAGCAGCACCTGCCACACAGAGAGTACAGTTTTATATTCTTGATGAGCCCCATAAATACTGTACCTAGCTTGGGACTCAAGTACTACTTTGCTTTCTCTTTAATTGTATCTCTCAAGGAAGAAATATAATTAGGAAAGCTGAGTTATAATAGACACCCAGATAAAATCAAATAAACATTCTGCATTGCGTGTATCCAAAACATTTCTATTATCAAAAATTATTTTAAATGATGGCAATAATCACTTACATGGCTCTAATTCAGTTGAGCATATCCTACTATAAATATAAACTTCACTCTATATATGGGAGCCACTTAGTTTATTTTGAACCTGGTAACAAGGAGACCAAGGTCAGTGTTTGATTTCCAAGAAGATCAACAGTCAGCCCATCTCTGCATTTGAGTTATGATATTGGAGGAGAATAATAAAATTATCATAGATTGCCAAAACAGCAAACTAATCTGTGTTGGAAGAAGTAGAATCAGAATGCTTCTTGGAAGCCAGGATGGCCAGACTTCATCTTTCATACTTCAGACATATCATCGGGAGAAACCAGTCCCTAGAAAAGGATAACATATTTGGTAAAGTGGAGGGTAGGAAAAAAAGTGAAGACCCCCAACAAGATGGACTGACACAGTAGCATCAGCAATGGGCTTAAGTGTAGCAAAGATGGTGAGGGTGCCTCAGGACCAGGCAGTGTTTTGTTCTGTTGTGCACAGGATTGGTATGAGTATGTACTGACTCGATGGCACCTCACAACAAAACAACATATACACAATTCAACTTTATGACTGGAGACTACATTTCCAAAATAAATGTACAGATGATACACCATATTCAACACAGGCCTTAGAAAGCTATTCTCGGACACTGCTGATGTTAGTTGCCATGACTCATGGACACCTCATGTCGCCCACGGAATGAAATATTGCCAGGTCCCATGCCATCTTCACGATCCTTGGCATTGCTGAGTCCATAACTTGGATGTAAATTGACTGACTTCCTTGCCTCCAAGAAAGGCAAGTTTCTTTCGTGATTCAAGCCAACACCTACATAACTGGAAACCTTCTGGCTAGAATAGAGCTGTGTTGATGAACAAAATGAATCCAGTCACAAAATACCACAGATTGTATGATTCTGTTTATATCAAACTTCTGAAAAGGTAAATATATAGCAAAAGAGAACAAAATAGGGGTCGCTTAAGACTGGGGGAGAGGATGGAGAAGGATGAAGGAGGTGATTTCTTTTGGGGGTGATGAAGAAAAAAAACTAGATTGTTATAACAATAGAAAAAATAAGAAGAAAAGCTACTGTTTGGTCAGTTTCAACTCATGGTAATCCCATGTATGTCAGAACAGAACTCAGCTCCATAGAATTTTCAATAGCTGATTTATCAGAATAGATTGCCAGGTGTTCAGCGTGGACTCAAACCTCCAATCTTTTGGTCAGCAGCTAAGCACATTAACTGTGAACACCACCGTGAATTCATGAAACACACACATATACACAGACCAAATAAAAAGGCAGTGATGATGGAGGAGTCTAACTAGAATAATGGTCATTTCACTACCTCTTTGGTTCTAAAAACATAATCATCAGTTCAGTTGATAACAACAGCACTGGACCATTTAAGATGGAAGTAGAGAGGAGGATAGATTTACCTGTACACGTTTCAATGCATTCGCAGTACTACTGGTCTTGCCATGGATTAAAAAAGAAATTACAAATAAAAAAGATATCCACAAGGAATTGAAAAATATTATCATAATATATGGATACTTAACACTACAAATTTTACCATTTTCAGTGATTCTCACAATCTAGAAAATTGCAGGTTTATAGCCCTGGTGCTACAGTGGGTTACATGTTGGGTTGCTAAGTATAAGGTCAACAGTTCAAGTCCACCAGGTGCTCCATGGGAGAAAGAGAGGGCTTTCTGATCCAGTAAAGATTTTCAGCCTTAGAAACCCTATACAGGGTTCTCAATGGCACATAAGCACCACCATTTAAAACATTTTCTTTTAATATGAATACTACCCTATTCAATTAAACTGCAACTGAAAGATACCTTCATCAACAGAGAAGAATATAAATTAAGAAATAAAATAGTTCTTGTTTTATCATCCAGATGAAAACAGTTAAATTATCAGAAAGACTTAGTAGCTGTTGTATAAGATTTGCAGCTCACATCTCATTAATTCTTCCAGTACATCAAGTAAAAAAGATGAGTGCCAGTCTTTCCGATTCAGGTACTTCCTTTGCTCGGTTTATGTCTGGATTAAGAAGGATATGATGAAGATAATAGCAAAGTTTACAGGGGGACATGTTTACTAGAGTCAAAATTGTAACAATCTTCAAGTAATTCCCAAACACTGCTTATATTCAAACCAGGTATTGTTAATACAACAGACTTACCTATTTCTGAAAGCAGGTTGCCTTAGAACACACTTTGTCATTATTGTTACTTTAAGGCAGTAAGACTATTAAAATGAATCTGTAATTTAGCTTTTTCACTAATTCAGGGTTCTACTTCCAGTCCTACCCCCACCCACCCCACCCAGTTCACACAATCAAATTAAAATCCCTGATATGTTTCTATGCAACCAAACTCATCATTGAAATTCTTGTACTCTGTCACAAAAGGAACCCAAGCAGCATTGAGGGTTACACATTGGGCTGCTTGTTAACCACAATATCAGCAGTTCAAAGCTACCAAGTGCTCTGCAGGAGAAAAGCTTTTATGCTCCGCCCACCCCCCCCAAAAAAAAAAAGGTTTATGGGGCCTTAGAGATCCCATATAGACTATGTATGCATCAGAATCAATTCCATGGCACACCACCACCACTATGTCACAAAGGATCAGAGTGAAAACTGACTCAGTGGCACCTGACAACAACAACAAGGAAGAGTACTGAATTCTACCTTGTTGTTTTCCTAGTTTATGAACTACAAGGGTGTAGACAGGTGGGACAATTTTGCTGTTGTTAAGTGCCATCGAGTTGATTCCGACCCATAGCAACCCTGTATAGGGTTTCCAAGGAGCAGCTAATGAACTTGAACCAACAACCTTGCAGTTCAAACGACTTTGCAGTCTGATACATGAGGCAACACTGTCACACCAGGATTCCAACTAAATCAGAATGTGTTTTTATGGTTGCTGATTGGACGTGACTAGCACTGTCAGCTAGTCAGACTGTAGAGGCTTGTGTGTTACTGTGATTCTGGAAGTTTTTCCATAGGTATTTCCAAAACCAGCAGGGTTACCCATGGTGGACATGTTTCAACAGAGCTTCCAGACGTAGACAGACTAGGAAGAAGGAAAAATGGACTATTTCCAAACTTTAAGTCACTGAAACCTTTATGAATAGCAATGGAACAATGTGAACACCAGAATACTGGATACTGAAACATGACAAAGAGCACCAAAATATTGTCAGATATAGTACTGGGAAAAGAGCCCCTCAGGTTGGAAGACATGCAAAATACAACTGGGGAAGCACTGCCTCCTCAAAATAGAGTTGACCATGACGACACGAATGGAGTAAAGCCTTCAGGATCTTCATTTGTTGATGGGACACAACTCAAAATGAGGAGACACAACTGTAAACATCCATTAATAAAAGGAAGATGGAATGAACAAAGTATGAATCTAGGAAAATTGGAAATTGCAAAAAAATGAAATGGAACTCATAAACATCAATATCATATGCATTGCTGAGATGAAATGGTCTAGTACTGGCCATTTTGAATCTGACAAGCACATGGTTTACTATGCCAGAAATGACAAATTGAAGAGGAATGGTGACACCGTTATCATCGAAAAGAACATATCAAGATGTCTTGAAGTACACCACTGTCTGTAATAGGATAATATCCATATGCCTAAAAGGAAGAACAGTTAATACCATGATTATTCAAATGTATGCACCAACCACTAAAGCCAGTGATGATGAAATTGAAGAATTCCGCCAACTTCTTCAATTGGAAATTGATCAAACAGGCAATCAAGATATGTTGATAATTACTGACAAATGGAATGCAAACATTAGAAAAAAAGAGGATCAGTAGTTGGAAAATATGGCCTTGGTAACAGAAATGATGCTGGATGATTGTATGATAGAATTTTGCAAGACCAATGACTTCTTTACTGCAAATACACATGGACCTCCCAGATGAAATACACAAAAATCAAACTAACTACATCTGTAGAAAGAAACAGTGGGAAAACTCCATATCATCAGCCAAAACAAGACTAAGGGCAGACTATGGAACAGACCATTAACTGCTCATATGCAAGTTCAAGCTCAAGAAAATGAAAACTGAAGCTGATGATTATGAAAACAAGTCCACGAGAGCCAAAATATGACATTGAACATACCACACCTGAATTTAGAGATCATCTAAAGAGCAGATTGGATGCATTAGACACTACAGACCAAAGACCAGAAGAGTTGTGGGATGACATTAAGAACATCATACAGAAAGAAAGCAAAAGGTCACTAATTAGACAAGAAAGAAAGAAAAGACCAAAATGGATGTCAGAAGAGACTCTGAAACTTGCTCTCCAGCATAAAGATGTGAAACAAATGGAAGAAATGAGGAAGGAAAAGAGCTGAATAGAAATTTACAAAGGGCAGCTTGAGAAGACAAAGCAAAATATTATAATGAAATATTCAAAGACCTGGAGTTAGAAAACCAAAAGGGAAGAATATGCTCAGCATTTCTCAAGCTGAGAGAACTGAAGAAAAAATTCAGCTTGGACTTGCAATATTGAAGGATTCTATGGGCAAAATACTGAATGATGCATAATGCATCAAAAGAAGATGGAAGGAAAACACAGTCACTTTATCAAAAAGAAATGGTCACTGTTCACCCATTTCAAGAGGAACCATATGATCAAAAGCCAATGATACTGAAGGAAGAAGTCCATGGTGCATTGAAGGAATTGGTAAAAAAAAACAAGGCTCCAGAAACCGATGGAATAAAAATTGAAATCTTTCAAGAAAGTGAAGCGGCACAGGAGGCACTCACTCATCTATGCCAAGAAAATTTGGAACACAACTGCCTAGCCAACCAACTGGAAGTGATCCATGTTTGTGCCTATTCTAAAGAGAGTTGACCCAACAGAATGTAGAAACCATTGGACAATATCACTAATATCGCATGCAAGTAATATTTTGCTAAAGATTATTTAAAAATGGCTGCAACCGTACATTGAAAGAGAACTTTCAGAGGTTCAAGCTGGATTCAGGAGAGGATGTGGAACAAGGGATATCATTGCTGATGTCAGATGGATCTTGGTTGAAAGCAGAGAATACCAGAAAAATGTTTACTTGTGCTTTATTGACTACATAGAGGCTTTTGAATTTGTGATTCATGACAAGTTATGGACAACATTGCCGAGAATGAGTATTTCGGAACACTTAATTTTTGTTCATGAGGTACCTGTACATAGACCAAGAGGCAATTGTTGAAACAGAACAATGGTTTAAAATTAGGAAAGGTGTGCACCAAGGTTGTATTCTTTTACCATACTTATTCAATCTGTACACTGAGCAAATGATCAAAGAAGTTGGATTTTATGAAGAAAAAGGTAGCATCAGAATTGGAGGAAGACTCACTAACAACCTGCGATATTCAAATGATATAGCCTTGTTTGCTGAAAGCAAAGAGGGCTTAAAATACTTACTGATGAAGATCAAAGACCATAGGCTTCAGTATAGATTTCACCTCATCGTAAAGAAAACATAAATCCTCACTATTAGATCAATAAACAACATCCATATAAATGGAGAAAAGATTGAAGTCCAAAACTTCATTTTACTTGGATCAACCATCAACACTCATGGAAGCAGCAGTCAAGAAATCAAGCAACGTATTGCATTTGGCAAAACTGCTGCACAAGACTTCTTTAAAAGTATTCAAGAGCAAAGATGTCGGTTTGAGGACTAAGGAGCTCTTGACCCAAGCCATGGTATTTTCAATAACCTCATATGATTGTCAAAGTTGAACAGTGAATAAGGAAGACTGTAGATGGATTGATACATTTGAGTTATAGTGTTGAAGGAGAATATTAAAAGTACTATGGACTACCAAAAGAACAAACATATCCGTTTTGAAGAAGTACGCCAGAACTCTCCTTGGAAGACAGGATGGCCAGACTTCATCTGTCATACTTTGGACATATTATGAGGCGGGACCATGTTTGGTCCTGGAGAAGAATATCATGTTTGGTAAAGTGGGTGGTCGGAGAAAAAGAGGAAGACCCTCAACGAGATGGATTGGCACAGTGACAGCGGCAATGGGCTGAAACGTAGCAACAACTATCAGGTTGGCACAGGACTGGGCAGTGTTTTGTTCTGTTGTGCCTAGGTTTGTTATGAGTCAGTACCGACTCAATGGCACCTAAGAACAACTGGGGATGACAGCCTCGCTGTTTTTGAGACTTATGACTGTGATATGTTCCAATTTGGAGACAGATTAGAGTGTGTGTGCCTGGGGATGGTCAAAATAGTTCTTCCCAAACATTTTCATCCCACAGCGCAATGAGAAAATATTTGTGAAATACACTGGACTAAATGGAAGTGAAAACTGTTCAGGGCTCTGCCCACACCAAACCCAACCCATGGTAAGACAGGCTCAGAGAATACATGTTTCTGAGACCTGCAACCCACTCTTGGCCACATACCCCTGTTAGGAAGAAAGTCTGGAGAATAAATAGAGATGGATGGCTCTGTTACAGGAAGTACTCACCTCCAAAATGTTGCTAAAAGAAACACAGAGGTGGCACACAGAGAGAGCCTGCATACCCCTTTCTCTCCACAATCATGGACATTTCTTAGAGTTTTCAGTGAATCTAATAGAGCTGCAGGTCTAGTCGCTTAAGTTAGGGGTTATGCTTTTTTATTCTGAGTGTGAGAAATGTGACCAAGAAAGAGGCAAACTCTAATGAAGAAGGTGAGCTCTGACAATCCAATAACCACAGTCATAAAGATGGGTCAGAACCAGATCTGTTTGGCTCAACTAAACACTGAGCTAGTAGACGCAACATGAATAGACTAAAATGAAGTTAAATGGCTGGCTTGACTAAACTCTTCTGTTCTTGCCTGCTTTTTCCCTGGATGAGAAGCAGGGTCATCCCTTAACTCCAAGAAGTGACACCTTCTTGGGCAGTGCATGAAGTAATTAAGGGGAGAGGGACAAAGTGGAGGCAAGGTCCTTTCACAGCTTAGGTCTCCACAGAGCTTCTTGGAATTTTCTAAAAAGATTAAAACTTGAATCAGATTTTATCTAGATTTAAATAAAATCCTAGTATCCTAAGCAAAAAGAAAACTAACCAGTTCTCTCTGTATTCTGCAAATTAATGTAATTTAGGGAATTCTATGTGCCAATAGCAGAAACCCAGAGATAAGTAAAAATGGTTGTTTAACTGGTTAGTTGTCAATCTCTGAATCAGGAGTTTTCATAAATACAGGTGAATTCGTTTCAGCTAAAATAGGCTTTTTTCTTGTTCTATCACATCTCAACTTGGAAAACACACTCCACAGAAAATCCACAAAAGAAATAGGCTCGGAGATCAGATTGGGGTGGCGCTTCCCGGACCAGGCAGCTGAGGTAGGGCTCCGGGTAAAAGGGGCAGAATCGCACATAGAAAATCTCTGTCTAGCAGACAGACAGCCGTTGAACAAACATAAGAGCTTATATTTCAAAATTCTGAATTCGTTTTTTTAAAAGATCAAATTGCTGAGGAATTACAGGCATTTTAAGCTTTTGCCTGCCTGCACGCAGCTCCCGCTTCCATGCCCGCATCTGCAAGTGCCTCTGCCCCCTGCAGACCTTGGAATGCAGAGCTAGAGCAACCCCACTTAGAAGGCTGCATTTCCAGAGAAAAGGAAGCATAAACTAAAAAAGCCAAACAAATAGAGAGGGATATCGGCGTGGATATCAGGAAATTCAGGGTACCCACAGTACAGAGAAACTGAGAGAGGCATTTTTTATATCATCAGATACGGACAATACCTCCCTACAGCCACTAACCCTAGCCCTCTACTGGTCCGGCCTAGACCAGCCCTCTGCCAAGCTGCCGAGGCTCAGGAACGCCCAAGGCACAGGCTGGCCCACTGAGGCCAAGGCCCTCCCAAGGCCCAGACACTCCCACTGAGGCCAAGACCTACCCTGAGGCCCAACTGCCCACAGACTGGGTCACAAAGGCCCAGGCCCCCCGAGGCCCAATCCGCCCAACCCACTCGCTGAGGCCCAAGCCACCAGCCCAAGGCCCAAACCACCTGCCCGAGGACCAACCCTCCTGCAGCCTGGTTGCTGATGCCAAGGCCCCCAGAGGCCCAAACCGCCCACCCTAGGCTCAACCCACGAGCCCAAGGCCCAAAGGGCCCGATACCGAGGCCCAGGCCCAACTGAGGCCCAAAAAAAGTTACTCTGAGTTAAGCAATAAGGAGTGTGAAAAGGAAGACCACAACTTGATCAAACCTTCCTGGAGGTAATCAGAAAACATAAAAAATTACCAAAACACATACTTAATTAATTATTAGGGCCATAGATAAACATTAAACATGTCCAAGAAGCAAAAGCAGATGACCATATCGGCACATGTCCAGAAAAAAGATAAAATATCTGAGACAA